>NC_051176.1:316485641-316618141 GCF_013339695.2 Rhipicephalus sanguineus
AAGGACCCTACAGCATTAATGACGCGATCGGTTTGGGCATTTACGATTCAGTTTTGGGATTATTGCTTACAAAGCTACAAATTCAAGTTTAAAGGTCAGAAACAAAAATTTGACTGTCAGCGGTCCTTGAAGGCAAACTGACCTTGCGACTATACAAAATTACACTACTTCGTTTAAAGTTTTTTCCCCTTCCTAAATCAATGCCTGTAAGTAATTACTGCAGTCAGATACACGCAGTTATAGAACAAAACACACTGAGAATTGAACTGAATACATATTTCACAATGACACAGTTTGGCTGATGCTGCTGTCACATCACTCGAAGCTTTCATCGACAAAACATTAGACTGGTTCGTATGCTCGGGATGCAGGTGCTCTATATATCTTTTTTTTACCATTGCACCTGACTCACTCATGAGCAGCTTCTCGTTCTCCTGCCTTGATTCTTTGTTACCCATGATATCGGTCAGTGGTATACTGGCCGAGTCGTGCTTCCTGAGTATCCAATTTATCAACATTTCGTGAGCCCTTAATGAGTCGTACTGTAGCCTTCTTCGTCTTGTCTTACGTTTTTTCGCGCTATTTTCATTCACCATGAATTACCAACTCGCCCAACAGTCTATTCTTCTGAGCCCTTACAGCCGTTTGGTGTCAGTTTTTTAGACTTTCTATCATGAAGACAGAATACAGCTCGAACGATTTATGCCCACGCCTACTTGAACGTTGTTCATTTTCAATATTCAGGAAATGGGTCCAAAAATCCTGAAAAATAAAGGAAGATTTGCTTGCTGCCTTCATCTCTAGTGGCAGCCAGGATGGCTAGAGACATCAATTGCGACAGTAATTAAATTAAGAGACAACCGGTCGTGTCAAAGGGGGGTACTTCAGTCCTTCCTGCGAAAAGCCCATCGCAGCTTTGAGGTTTCGAAAAAGCGGCCTTTGGTACTTATTGCATATTGATGTTCGACCAAAGTGACTGGCATAACCGAAACCGAAGCGCAAATGAGCGCAACTCGCCGACGACCACAATGACGCCACTGTTGACGACAGTGGTCTCTCTGCATTCGTTCACGTGCGTGCGCCATCGCAAGCGCAGTCCGCACACACACGAGCCGAAGTAGACCGATGGTTCACATAATGACGCTTGCTCATTCTGAGCGTCTGGGGCAGCTGCGCTCTCCCGCGTTTACGCTTCTATGTCACCGGAGAAAATGGTCCGAGTTCGTCATTTTGCTAAAATTTCCAGCGGCCACTTTTTGGTAATCTCAAAGCGGCAGGGGACTCTTCGCAGGAAGGGCTCCGATTTGACCGGACAGCCTGTCTCTACTGATGCCTCTAGCCATCCTAAAATGCCTACCGCTACAAAAACAAACAAACAAAAAACATGGTTGATCCCTCCGTCAGAGGAATCGGAATAACACGAAAGTGAAACGTCTCTTCACAGAGGATAGTTGAGTGTTTATCGTGCATTGTTTCGCCGCAAGGGCGAAGCAATGAATGCGATAGCAACAAATTCGAATGTCACGCGAAGAACAGCAAGCGTCTCGAAACTTGCAGCGTGCTTCTCATGCATGAAGGACCCACGAAAAGAACACACACAGGACGAGCGACCTAACTGTCAAAGTTGTTACTTCTTTGTCTTTGAGCAGTGCGCTCTTTTAGCAAGCGCGGCCGCTGCAGCGAGCGAAGTGACCTTCGTGGACGCTGTAACTTCAACGTAAACTTGCAGTGAAAGCACTAGACAAGCAAACCGCCCCCATCACGAGATAAGAGCGCGCGCACGGGCGAACACGCCCTGTAGGGCAAAATACAGGTGGGAGCGCGCGCATCGCAACAAGCGGGGCGAAGACCTTTAAAGCGCAGCTCTCGCGCCATCTCGCTGGTGATAACGGAAACAAGTGCCTCCGAGCTCCGCGCAACGCTAGCGGTAAATGGTGTATACAAATAGCTCGCCGTTAGTATGCTGTCGGACGTAGGCTTTGTGGCCGAGTCGTTTCGCGCCGCGCGCTGCGGAGCGAGGGGTCGTGAGCTCAATTCCCGACTACGGAACGTTTTCTTCTTGTTTCTTCTTTGTCATCTGTTAGCGTACATTTTACAACGTCATATTGCCATGCGCGCTTCTTTTGCTATGTTTTTGTAACTGACCCGTTGCACGTGTGATCGCTGTCTTGCGAGGGCCGCGCCGGAATGTCTGGGAACATTCCAGATCATTTTGTCAAGATTGCGCACATGACGCGAATAGTCAAGATTGTTCCAGAGCTTGCGCAACCACCAGTGATAAGGCTAGAAATTCGGTGTATGATGTATAAAAGACGGCACGTCCCAGCCATGATCAGTTTATTGATGGCCGACGCTTTGTTCGCCGCTATCAGGATACAGTGTGTATTGCTGTAGTTTGACTTTTCGTTTCCCGGCCACAAGTTCGGCCAAATAAAAAGTTTTATCTTCAACGCGCCGACAGCACGACCACGTGACAATACCCATGACGGAAATACGCCCCGCGGCGGCTCAATTTTCGATGGAGGCGAAAATGTTTGGCGCCCGTGTACTTAAAATTAGGTGCACGTGAAAGAACCCCAGGTGGTCGAAATTTCCGGAGCCTACGGCGTCTCTCATAATCATATCGTGGTTTTGGGACGTTAAACCCCAGATATTATTATCATTACGCAAATGCGCCAGTGAAGACTTGGCGGACCCCGGCATAAAAGACTTTCGTGTTAAAAAGAAGGAATTGCAAGGACGGCGCGCAGATATTCCGTTTCCCTTATTTTTAAAGATTTTTGGACACATTTCTTGAGAGACGCTGTACATTATGCCCATTTCCCGCAACAGCCTCAATTGTACAGCAGGCAGCATGTTCAAATAAATAAATGAATAAATAAACAAATAAATAAATGAATAAAAATCTCTTACACCCCGCTGTTGTGAGATGCACATTTACACAATCATATATTTGAATTTCTTGACTCGAACAATGTCCCCACAACTGCTCAGCATAGTTTCCGCCATGGCTACAGAACTGCAACGCAATTAGTCAATCTTGCGCATGATGACACTTGAAATATAGATTCAGGCAATCAAGCAAATGCCATCTTTGATTTCTCTAAAGCTTTCGACTCTGTGATTAATTCTAAGCTACTCCTAAAGCTAAACGCCATAGTATTGACACACCATCTTGTTTCTTGTATAGTGAGTGTTCTTAATTGTTACTGAAAATTGTTTTTTTTTACAACAACAAAAACAACTGAACATTACTGGCGGTAACTCACGGGATCCGGGCCTACATAGCCTTCTGTTGACGCCACGTCCGGCGTTCCGCTGGGATCTGTATTAGGTGCTTTATTAATTTTATTGTATGTTATTGACTTACCTTGTAGCAGCTCCTCTAAAATCGGACTTTATACGCATGTGTGTGTTCGATATGAAACCATTAATTCCATCGATGACCATCACCGCCTTGCCGCTTAAACATTACACTTGGTATAAAACTTAGCAAATGAACATCATGTGCAGCAAAACAGTAGTCATGTCCAATCGATGGAGCCCCTTCGTTTTCGACTATTTTCCGGATGGCATGCCGTTTAAAAGAGTTTCGCAATAGAAATATGAGATGAAAAATCCTTGGTGTCGCTGCAGCCAACGTTTCGTACAGTGGAGTCGTCTTCGTCAAGGCCTTGAACTGTTGAGTAGGGGGCACCCTGTGGCAGCTGGCTTAAGCTTACTGTAAGTAGCAAGCAACTGTGCTTTTTTCACTGCTCTTTAAGTAGAAGTGAGCACCGAATTTGGCTCCTTCAGTAAAAGAATCTCCTTAGGTGTACAGCCCTCGTCACTGCTGTCAAGAGCACGGCAGCGTTGTGTTGCTGGTTATTATTTCGATTAGAATCCTCATGAAAATGGGCCGGCAATAAATGGTCACTTAGCCTGATTGACCTAAGAGATAATGACTGGATATATATCCAAATATAATTGTGATAGCAATGATATGGCACTCCGTGCGCGGTAACGTTCCCCCCTATAAAGTCCAAGTCCTATGTACCAGACGCTGTTTGACTGATATTGACTGCAATCACTGATATCGACTGTAATAGCAACACAAGTAGGAAAGTAGACTGGCGGAATCTCTAATGCCATCGCTGTTGGCAACTATAGCCATGTTCGCGTCATGCGAATTGACACATGGACATGCACAACACAAAGGCACTTACGGAATCCCAATCCTTTGACGAACAGCAAAAGGCTTTGGGCAAGCTTCTCAGGCTGAAATTGAAACACAATGAGAACATATCACATTACTCCAACTAATACAGTCGCCGAGTTTTACGCGACATAAAATAATCACTACACATATGAACACGTCAAAGCCTTCTAGCACGAATGGCGCAGCATATATTTACAAATATGTTTCCTTTAAATATGAGTTCCAGCGCGTTGTCTTCTAGTGATGGTATATTACAACGTAGAGAACACGGACAGTATTCACCGAAAAGCAGCGGGTAATGCAGAAAACGAACCTGCACGCGCCCGTTCCGAAACAGCAAATCAGTGTCTGTCAGCTGACCGGATGAAAACCGTTTGAATGGATGTAAAGAATGTCAAAGTATTCTTGGCACTTCGGCACGAATCCGATACTCTCCAATGAATGGTTGTAAAGAGGACCGTTTTTTTTGCGAGTCTCTTTTTTGCACATCGCTCGAAACAAGCGCTTCTCACATCTGCTCTGCTATTATTCACCGGTGCTTGGCGGCGGTTCAAATTCTGCTACACTTTGGATGGCACTGAAAACAGCTCTCACGAAACCAAACTGGCAGGCTTAGTTTTCATACAAGTCTGCCATATTGATAAAATTTTGTGAGTAAAGGTTTGAAATTCACCCGCGAGCTCCCAAAGGACGGCAAATGATGTACAACTTTTAGGTGTTCGACTCTCCTTGTCTGTTGCGTGTACTCGCCAAGTGCACGCAAGGACCTTATGCGTCTGCGCATTAAAAAACTGTGAAACGCGGCACTGAACTGATGTGCCTTGAGTCTTCTCGGATAAAATCGTGACTCTGCAAATGAGAGTTTTATCGCGCAGGTAAATAGGCTGCAGGGTAGCCTAGTGTGCTTTTGACGGCTGTATGTCAAGTCTCGCTTCAAAAGGCAAGCGGCCAATGAGCAACAGTGCAACGAAACGATGAGACCGGAAGTCGTACTGTGTTGCCATGGAGTGGCTCAAAGAACGTGGCCACAAGATACCAAGTTCCTGTACTGTTTTCTACACCCATGAAATTGTTAATTTGGTGCAGCCGCATTTCTAAAGACAGTGAAGAAATGGCTTTTGTAAAGACACACCTTAAGTTTATAGATTGTAGAAATGGTGTGGTCTATAAGATTCCGTTATCACGTGGTAAATTACACGTCGGTAAGTCAGGCCGCTGTGTCAATGAGCGCCTCAGGGAACGCTCCCATCGAGCTCAACAATGCAAACCATATAGGCGTCGGCAGGGGTCTGCGAAAGTGACGTGCCACAAACGGTAAATGGTGTATATAAATGCTGGAGGGCGCAGGTTCGTATCACTGGTCGCGCCCTAGGGTAAATTTTTTGTTTCTGGCTTTATATGCATACATGGCGTCCCAGCTATCACGCAGCACGATTAGAAAAAGAGGAACGTCGTTACGCGAAACGAACCTACTGCATATTGTTCCCAGTATACTGTAGTAGCCACTACTAATTTTTTTGGACGTGAGGTTTATTTATTTAGTCCTAATTATGTTTTTAACTCGACAAGTACTCATCTAATCATTAGAATGTCAGTGAGGCATATGTAGGCATGCTAAAATGGCATCTAACTGCGCTATTTTCAACAACGTACTAATTACTGTGCTCATTTTTTCCGGCTGATAAAGCCCACCAAATATAAAAAATAGCACGCGACTACGCTCCCACCCGGAAAAAAAAAAGGCAGCGCCCTCAAATAAGCTTACTGCAAGGAACCACTTTTCCTCTTGTCGGTTGCCAGAGACAGCGTTCCGCACTTGCAACATGCGTCGCAGTTTTACAGGGATTTGTTGCACTTGATTGTACGCCACTACCATTATCCGTACCTCACGGCCGACTGTTCTTATCGATAACACGGCCGAAGCACTGTTCAGATTATGGCTGCCTCAAGACCAAAGCGGCGCGTTTCTTCGGCCGGGAATGTAGACAGGGCGATAGATACATTTTTCTTGACTTGCTACCTCACAGTGAGCCTGTTTGAGGGCGCTGCTTCCTGATGCGCGCGCTGCAGTCTAGTCATGGTCACTTTTCAGATTTGGCTGGCTTTCTTTATTAACCAAAAAAAAATGCGAGCACGAAAATTAGTATGTTGTTGAAAATAGTGCAGTTAGATGTCATAAGAACATGCCTACAGAAGCCTCATTGACCTTTTAATGATTAGGAGAGTATTTGTGGAGCTAGAAACATAATGAGGACTGAACCTCACTAACGAAAAAATTAGTAATGGCTACTGGGAAGAATAGGTCGCGTTCCTTAAGCTGGGACACCGCCGCCGAGAGTGTCCATATGGTAACGCAATAAAGGGGTTCAAACCTACGTTGCTTTGGAGCTATTGAGCACAGCAACCTCTGGACGAAACTTTTTTTTTTTGGATAAGATCCCCCCGCCCCCGCGCATCGTATGTTCTACCGCGGGAAAAAGCGCGCGAGCGGGGGCGACGAACGCGGCCGCAGCGGAAATCAAACGAGCCGGCCCAGTTTCGTCGCTCGGAGGGTGCATGCGATAGCATCACCCCGCTCGGGAAGCCTGCCGTCGAAGCAGACAGGAAATTCCACGCCCTTCTTTAACGAGCATGAAAAGACTCATGCACCCTACGTCACTCGGAGGGCGCATTCGCTCGGAGGGGGGGGGGGGAGGTAGGTGTTGTCGCGCGGGCAGCAACATTGAACTTTGAATCTAAGGGCGCGGTGGCGATCGCTGGCGCGCGCGCTATCTCGACAGCTACCACAGCGAGCGGCTCGTATACCCTTTTACGTGCTGCGCTCCCAACGCGAAGTGACTTCGGAGAGCATCTATCCCTGGAGCGGCCGTATTCTCTTACACGGGCGTTTTGTAGTTACGCGAGATCGGATACAAAATAGTTAGCTGCCAGCCTCACTTAGTATAACACTACAATGTGTTGCTATCGCAGTCACTGCGTCGGCCTTGCGGTGAAACTGTGACTTTTTGTAGCGTTAGCTACACTGGCCTAGCCGAGCCAGTTTGGCGTGCCTCCTCAAGAGCCGTGCTGCTCATGCGCGATGATCAGTCATGTCACGCACCGGAGCCGGCACCTCCCGCGCACTGCGCCGCCACCGCGCGCAACTCGCTGCCACCGGTCTCCGCTTTCCAGAGGAGTGACGTCGTAGCCGTGGCAGACGTATTGGCGCCTGCGCGCGCGCAGCTATTCGCCTTCGCTGTGCAGTCGCCGTCTGACACTGCGCTGGAGCCGCTTGATAGCGCCTCTGACTGGCGTTTGCCAGTGTGGTATAGCCATGGAGAAGGAGAGCGCAAATGCTGCTCAACGGCCCAGGAGAGCGGAGAAGCTTACCTCATCAGATGCCGAAGTAGTTGCCTGGCAAAATAAATATACATGTGCCACATAATACGTATACCGTGTGCGTGTCATTGGAGCAGCAGTGCACATGATAATCAAGCTAATCCTAGACAATCAGGAAAGCAAAGAATAGTTAGCTGAACCTTTTGCTAACGCTACGTTATCCTGGCATAGCCGAGCTAAGCCACTGCAACATTTTTTATGCCAGAGATGGCGCTGCCTGTCAAGAGCAGCAGCGCCACTAAGCGATGCTTGGGGAGCCTATATTGACCATATCTTGTGTTTACATGTGAACAGCGAAGTAGAAGGCACGTCTCTCTCTCCGGCTCGAAAACCAC
The DNA here is from genome assembly GCF_013339695.2 of Rhipicephalus sanguineus. Classification (NCBI taxonomy): domain Eukaryota; kingdom Metazoa; phylum Arthropoda; class Arachnida; order Ixodida; family Ixodidae; genus Rhipicephalus; species Rhipicephalus sanguineus. The sequence continues at coordinate 316,493,553 of NC_051176.1, forward strand.
GTGGGCGGCGCGGCACGCGTGGCGACCGTGGCGATCCGAAACCAACGGAATTCAACACGCTGAGCTACCACGGTACCATTGGCGCAATCGTGTCGTCCGAGTATTCTGCGCGTGCGATGAAAGACGTTTATATGAGCACTGTATATTGGACCGTTAGGTCTTGCTTTTATTTGCTTATGCTTAGCAAGATGCATTATTCTCGTTTCTTAGCATTTCAACTGTACCCCACCAAAAGCCTATATTTTGGTGTACTCGCCCAGGTGGTCTAGTGGCTATGGTGCAGGACTGCTGTCCCGGTGGCAAAAATGCTCGTGTGCCTATAACGTTAAAGAAGCTCAGAGGGCCGAAATTTCTGCAGTTCTCCACTACGGCGTCCCTCATAATCCTGCCGTTGCTATGGTTACGTGGCGCACCGTGTTGTGCAGCGGCGGCGGCAAGTGCGCTCCCGTAGGTCTCGTAGCGAGCGGTAGCAGGCAGTATGCATTCTTTGTGCCGCGGTGTTAGCTCCGCAGTGTTCTCCCGGCGGTTATTGTACCCACCAACATTCATAAAACCTGTTCGTAGCCACGGGGTCTGAACAGTGCGTGGAACCCGTGGAACCAGCGCGTATCCACGTACCGTGCAGCGGATGAATGAGATGAAGGATTTGTAGTGCTCGGGAAATCGTGCTAAAGCACCGTGACAGAACGGAACCACTGTGCTGCAGATGCACGATGAACGTCTTGCAGGTCAGTGACGCTTGTGCAGTGTCCCTGCTTGTGCCAGTGGACGAAACATTTGTGCACCGGAAGACAAAATGATGTCACCATATATATAGTTTTGTGTTCTATATGCTTAGAGTAACAACTTGCTTGTGCGTATTAAAAACCTTTTTTTTTGTTTTTCTTACGATGCTCGCTACTATAGTAGTGTACTCTTGCATTAGAGCACACGCGTTCAAGTGTCTTTCGCACGTCTCCACTGCAAACAAGGTCACCAGTTGCACAAGGTTGACGCCGGTGTGATTTTACAAGGGCCACGGGTACGGTGACCGGGCGTCGCGTGAGAGACCCAATCCAATCATAGGAGCCGGCGCACGGCCGATCGTGTTTTCTGTAGAGTGCGTGAATAAAACTTGTATAAACATTAAAGTCGTTTAGCAAGTTACGGAAATACGGTACGCAAATACGGTAAGGCGCAGTGCGGTAGCGCTCCTCCTTTCCCGCTCGTTGTGCTTAAGCCGCTCCCAGTTCCGGTAAAAGTGCGTCCCCCGAACGACAGGTGCTTCGTTAACAGTACTAGGCTGAGGGGGCAACAGCGAGGCTTGACAACCCCACGGTAATTTTTGAAAAAGCTTTTGTGCCTTCTCCGGCAAAAACACAACAAGCGGGCAAGGAGGAGCGCTACCGTACTGCCTTAAGGCCTCACCACGCTGCCACCGCCCGTCCGTTTCCGCTCCGTTTTTCTGTTCCGTTCCGCCGTTCGAGCGGTGCGGCGTCCGCAACAGTCCTCGGTGGGACCGCACGAGCGGACAGCATGCGCGCGCTGATTGGCCGACGCGATGTTCGCGAAGTTCTGGCAACCTTTCGGCACTGCAGCTGTGTTCGATGGCGGCGACTATCACCAGCAGACGACTCAAACATATTGTAACGCGGCGCTGAAAGAAGGAGAAAGAAGAGGAACTGGCACGAGGGTTGGCTGACCGGCGGTTTGCGGCCGTCTCGTGTTTTTCTCCAGCTTCTACTTCGCATTGTAAATAAACCCATCACATCCGTAACAGCTTTGGTGGAGAGGTGCTGGGTAATCCGACGCCCTGGACAACCCACTCGCAGAAGACTTTCGGAGAAGCAGACGTCTAGCCGGTCTACCCCCGGAAATCACCGACATGACCGACGCCGAAGCAGGCATGCCGACGGGCAACGCCGCTGCATCAACCAGTGCCACGGCCTTGGAACAAGCTGGCCGCAGACTAAGACAACCTAACTGCTGGGCGCCTGAACCACGCACATTCTCAGGTAAAACAGATGAAGACGTGGATGATTGGCTGAAACACTACGAAAGAGTGAGCCGCTATCACGAGTGGAGTACGCCGGCGAAACTCGTGAACGTAGCATTTTTTCTCGCTGGCACCGCTCTGCTTTATTTCGAGAATCATGAACACGTGCTCACCACTTGGGAAATCTTTGTCCAGGAATTGAAGACCTGCTTTGGGGACACGAGCTCGAAGAAAAAGAAAGCTGAGCAAACGCTCTCGCGTAGAGCTCAGTTGCCCGGCGAAACGACATACATCGAAGAGGTATTGAAGCTTTGCGGGATTGTAAACGCGAACATGCCTGACGAAGACAAAGTTGGACATTTGTTAAAAGGCGTCGCCGAAGACGTGTACAATTTCCTGATCACGAAGGAAAACCTGAGCACTCCTTCCGAATTTAGGCAGCAGTGTCGCGCATTCGAGGCTCTGAAGACCCGAAGAATTATACCCAAATTCGGGCGCTTGGACAACGTTCCCAGCGTTGCAAGTATGGACGCGTCGCCTCCTGCGAAGACATTCCCTTGATCATCCGTCGGGTAGTTCGAGAGGAGCTAGGACGGCTCCAAGCGGCGGATGCCCACTACCAATGCTCGTTCGACGATTGCCCCGAACCACCATCATACTGGATGCGAGAGCGTGGCGTCGAGTGCAGACCGCGCAGCGAAGAGGCATATTTTAACACGAGCCTCCAGTCTCTACCTGCAGATCCCAGTCGCCGCCGTCCATCACCATCCCGGCGGGTTGCTGCGGAATACCACTCAGCACCAACAAGGCGTATTCCTGAAGGTTACTGCAACAGGGTAGCTGCTTGGGCTGGTTGGTACTGCATTCTTTAAAGGAACCCTTTTTTGTGCGCAAAACGTTTGAGGAAAAAACTGGAGATAGGACAGAGCGCACACTTACAACCATTTTATTGCTCAGATGGCGGGAGAATATATACACCTGTCATTCACCCTCTACGACAGCAGTGGCCTAGCAGATTCCGCAACGAGTCCCCCGCCTCCGAGCGAAGCCTTACGCCGCCTCCGACACGATCACGCCGTTCGCCGTCCCCGCGTCGTCGGTCGCCTTCCCCGCCTCAGCTGGGAAATTAGCTGTTGCGACCGATGGAGGTGCGGTCGCGGGACGGTCAGATTCGCCAATTCCTCCTGCTGTTGTGATGCTAAAGAACAAAGTGAGTGTGCGTATAGACGATGTAAATACTATCGCCCTTGTAGACACTGGTGCTGCTATTTCGGTAATGAGCCTTCGTTTCAAAGATTCTTTTTTAGGCCATAAAGTTATGTTCGCGTGGGACCGCCAAGAAACTTTTCGTGGAGTTGGAGGTGAAATATTGCGCCCTGTCGGTATTTGTTCCGTTCTTCTTTCTATTGGAGGACAAAGTTTCAGAGCCGAATTCACTGTGTTAGCTCACGCAACTCATGACGTCATTTTAGGTGTAGACCTCCTTCGTGAATGCGGTGCAACGCTTGACTGTGGAACTGGAGAAATTCTTCTACAAAGCACGTTGCCAACTGCCGCCATTGATGACTTTCCAACTCACCCAAATGACGTGCTTTAAATTTCTAAAGATGTGTCGATCCCTGGTCGGACAGCAGTGTTTGTTCCCGTATGCTCTTCTCGCGCCCGGTTAGGACCCTGCACCGGACTTGTAGAGCCTGATCGCACCAACGCTATTAAGAAGAATGTATTGGTTCCGCGGTGTGTTATTCGAGCCATCGACGGACATGCGTTTTTGTGGACGGTCAATGCCTCCCCAGAGCCTGTTGCTCTCCCAGCCGGACTTAAACTGGGAACATTTGAAGAGCAGACCGCAATTGACATCAGAATGGTTGCAGAGTCCTCAGGCATCAGTCGGACAACGCCCGACTACTCGGCCGAATGGCGACGCATGATTAACAAGTCGCTGTCTTCTTCCGAGCAGCATGTTCTCGAAGGAGTCCTTGCACGCTATGTCGCAGCCTTTGATTTTGCTCAAGACGAGCGTTGTCTCACGTTGCCGAAATCCCGTATGCACCACCGAATCAACACGGGAGATGCTACGCCGATACGCCAGAAACCCTATCGCGTATCCCCTTCTGAAAGGAAAGTGATCGCCGAACAGGTCAACGACATGCTGCAGAAGGGCGTTATCAGGAGTCATGCAGCCCCTGAGCAGCTCCTGTTATACTCGTGAAAAAGAAAGACAACTCGTGGAGGTTTTGTGTTGACTACCGCCGCCTTAACGCCGTCACAAAGAAAGATGTGTACCCCCTACCACGCATCGACGATGCTGTTGATTGCCTGCACTCCGCCGCATTCTTTTCATCGGTCGACCTAAGGTCTGGGTACTGGCAGATACCAATGCATCCGTCTGACAGAGAGAAGACTGCTTTCGTTACGCCCGATGGGTTATTTGAATTTAACGTTATGCCGTTCGGCTTATGTAACGCCCCAGCAACCTTCGAGAGATTTATGGATTCCATCCTTCGCGGTCTCAAATGGGAGACTTGTATGTGTTATCTGGATGATGTGATTATATTCGGACGGACGTTCCACGAGCACAATCAGCGGCTCAGCGTTGTTCTGGATTGCGTCAAACAAGCTGGGCTCATTTTAAACGCAAGGAAGTGCCATTTTGGTGAGCGCCAAGCGCTGGTTCTCGGATATCTCGTCGGCAAGGACGGCATACGACCAGATCCCCACAAGATTACTGCAGTCCGCAACTTTAAGCAGCCGACGACGGTGAAGGATCTTCGTAGCTTCCTGGGCCTGTGTTCTTATTTTCGCAGGTTTATTAAGGACTTCGCCCAGCTTGCTCATCCACTGACGAACTTGCTCCGGAAGGATACCCCATACCAGTGGACCGTTCAATGTGAGACTGCCTTCGAGCAGCTGAAGCTTTTGCTCACTTCCGGGCCACTTTTACGTCATTTCGACCCGGAGGCACTCACGGAACTGCACACAGATGCTAGTGGTGTCGGCGTTGGCGCTGTGCTCGTTCAGTTTCATGACGGACGTCAACACGTCGTTGCGTACACAAGTCGTACTTTGACGAAGGCTGAGAGAAATTATACAGTAACGGAACTTGAATGCCTCGCGGTTGTTTTCGCCATCCGAAAATTCAGACCTTATTTGTACGGCCGACATTTCAAGATCGTCACAGATCACCATTCACTGTGTTCGCTTGTCGGACTACGCGACCCAGCTGGTCGATTAGCTCGTTGGGCATCGCGGCTTCAAGAATACTTTTCTGTTGCTTACAAGAGTGGTCGCTGCCACGCAGACGCCGACTGCTTATCTCGTCTTCCATCTCAGAATGTGGACACTGATGACGACGATTTCGACAACTACCTCGTAGCGATTTCCTCCAACTTCCCTAGTTTGGACGCCTTCGGTCACGAGCAACAGCGCGACCCTTCAGTGAGACAAATTATCGATGCGACCCGCAGCTCTGAACGCGCAACGCCATTTGTAGTTCATGATGGCCTTCTATATCGCAAGAATTACTCCAGCGATGGCGCCCCACTGCTACTAGTCGTCCCCGAATGTCTGCGCCCTGCGGTCTTCCGCGCAATGCATGACGACATTACGTCTGGGCACCTTGGATTTGCCCGGACGCTTCACCGTATCCGACGTTTCTACTGGCCTCGACTGTGGAAGACGACCAAGCACTACGTCGCGAGTTGTGATGTCTGCCAGCGCCACAAACAGTCTACTACTCATCCGGCAGGCCCACTGCAACCTGTTAAACCACCGACTTCACCTTTTGAGAAAGTCGGCATAGACTTACTCGGCCCCTTCCCTAAGTCTGCCACCGGCCGCCGCTGGATTATCGTGTGCGTAGATTACCTACCTAACGCGGTATACTGAAACGATGGCAGTTGCTTCAGCCACCTCATCAGATGTGTCTTGGTTTCTGCTGCACTCGATTATCCTCCGTCACGGAGCCCCTCGTGTGGTGACCAATGATCGCGGCCGGCAGTTCACCGCTGATGTTGTTGAAGAGTTGCTACGGCTCTGTGGGTGTCAATATCGGCATTCCTCACCGTATCATCCACAGACCAACGGCCTAACAGAGCGCACCAATCGTACCATCATCAATATGCTTTCAATGTACGTCTCAGCGGACCATAAGAACTGGGATGCTGTATTACCTTTCGTTACATACGCCTTCAATACCGCAAAACACGAGGTCACAGGATATACGCCTTTTTTCCTTCTCTATGCTCGTCATCCTCAAACCTTTCTCGACACCATACTTCCTTTCTCGACAAACGAGAATGCCAGTGTTGCGCAGACTTTGTGTCGCGCCGAAGAGGCACGTCGACTTGCGCGACTTAGAACTCTCTCTTCCCATGCTCGTGCTAAAGACCGTTACGACGCAAGACACCTGCCAGTCACCTTCGCCAAAGGTGATTCTGTCTGGCTATGGACGCCTATTCGAAAGAAGGGACTCTGCCAGAAGCTCCTTTCCAAGTACTCCGGTACCTTTGTCATTACCCAGCGCTTGAGTGACGTCACTTACGTCGTTGCGAAAGTGACAGCTGAGAACCGCCGTTCACGCAACACGCAGGTTGTGCATATTGCACGATTGAAGCCCTACAACAACCGATCACTCTGACTCGCTCGGTGAGCTTCGTCTTGCCCGGAGGGAAATGTAACGCGGCGCTGAAAGAAGGAGAAAGAAGAGGAACTGGCACGAGGGTTGGCTGACCGGCGGTTTGCGACCGTCTCTTGTGTTTTTCTCCACCTTCTACTTCGCATTGTAAATAAAGCCATCACATCCGCAAGAATATACTTTTGCCCATGTGGGTTCAATTTTCCGAACTGTGGCGTAAACAATGCATTTGCACGGTTACGTTCTGTTCTACAGCGGCACGAGTTACGTGGTTGCGGTCATGGACGCCCGAAACGCTCTATAGAGGGACTGTAACCTGTACAATAGTTGAAATTCAGTTATTGATGCCGCATCTCAGCAACAATCAGCCCATCTGCGCTAGGTCGCGTCCGGCGTGACATCGCAGCGTTTGAAAGTGTGTGCGCGTCAACTTGCAAGAACACGGCGACCCCGCACACGTCTCTAATGCGATGATTCAGGTAGGGAACCTGTCGCGGCAACAGCGCCGCACGCTCACGACGATCAGGCCATCGATCGCAACGTGCGGGCGTGTAGGTCAAGAATAAAATTTCTTCCTCTTCATATCATAGAAGTGCGCAGTGCCGGCAATGGGGTGGGGGGGGGATGCAGTGCCATAAACTAACGGCGACCCCTGCCACCGTCCTGAAATGCAATGAAAACAAACGCTCACTTGCAAAAATTGTCTGTTTTCTTTCCAGCTAGCACTGCAGAATCTACGCAGTTAGCCCCAAAGGCACGATGCTAAAAAAAAAGCTGCAAGTAGGAGAATTTTCACAAGGTTCACTCGTATATCCTTGTTCTCCCAAAGCCGTTCCACCTTGCGTCATAAGTCCGCGGCCATTGCAAAGTCTGAGTGCCTGCTCAAATTATTGTCACTGTTCTTGGCCGTCCTTTTGACTGATAGATATATGAGCATAGTCGTGCGCAGGGTTCCCCTTCAGGGGGGGGGGCGATGGTTCATCGCGGAGCCCCCCCTCCATATTAAGTCAATGTGTGGGGCAGACTTTGCGCCCCCCTCTTCTTAGGTGACTAGGGGGGGGGGGCGCCCCCTGCCCCCCTCAGCGCATGCCTACGTATATGAGTTTCTATTCGAAGTTGTAACTTTTATTATCAAAAGTTAAAGCATCAGAATGGCATCCTCTCCTTTCTAATACTGTGCGAGCCTGTTGAGTAACTGTGTTCTTTTCTTACTCTGCCCATATGAAATACATAGATACACGGGATGTTTTTTTTCTTGTTAACAGTTGTCACATACTGAAGAAGACACTAAAAGAAATACAGTCGCGATACATAAGTTGTACATCCAAGGACCATTACATGATGTACCCCACCCCTTATGTAACACCCCTATAAACAGGGCTTTTAACGAAAATAAACTGAACTGAACTGAACTGAACAATTACCCGCACAGCTGGGAAGAAAAACTGCGACCTAGACAGCCCGACAATTGAGGGGAGGACAGGTTGAAACTTATTAGGTTCTGCATGTAGTCCATGCCCAGTGCCGCCAGAATCATCAAGATATGGCAAAATCTTCGTGACGATTCTATCATGGCTCCCACTCGGTATCTGATCGAATGCTGGCAAGCAAAACAGCCACCTACAAAGTGGTAAACTTCACAGATGGTAATAATCCCAAAGTCAAGAAAAGGGGTGCAACTAGGTAACCTCGGGCCCATTTCATTAACATCATGCACAGGCAAGCCTATTTAACATGTAATTCTCACATGACCAAGTACAATAAAGTCACATCAATGTTAATTTATTGACATGCTGAAATGGTCATACCAAGCCAGAAGCTAGATATGTAGCTTGACGTGGCATTGATGATCGAGATCTTTTCCTGCATACTGTGATCACGTTCAGGCCAAAACTGTCCGCACACAACGTTATGCTACAAATTGAACCCTAAATAATAGGCGTGTGATTGCAGATATTGCATACCCAAGCTATCGTTAGAATGAGTCCCATGAAGGCCTTTGACAACATCACACACAAGGCTGTTATAGAGAAGCTACAAAAGCTAAACATACCTACATGTATGTAAGGACACCCATGTCTACCATGTGATGGTAATCGTAACAGGTGACACCAGGTGATGGTAATCGTAACAGGAGATCAGATCAGGTGACATAGAATTCAAGAGCTGGCGAACACCTCGGAGATTGGTTCTGTCTCCCTTTCTGCTTAATGTATATGCTTACTGGGAGAACTGAATAGCATAAAAGCATTACAGCATGGCCTCTAAGCTAATGGCGTCATGCTGTGGGTAGGTGGCAGCAACAGTCAGATAGAAAAAAAACTGTGCAATACACCATACACAGGCTAAACCATATGCCAAAATAATGACGTGGCTTAATTATCTAAAGGATATCCAGTTGTCATTCTGCCATGAAAGAGGCCAACTTGGTACGCCTAGTGCAGGCCTTCATTATCATGCGCTGTATGCAACACCCTACCAAAATCCAAATGTCGGGGAAGGCTACTATAGACAGTGATAACCAAAGAAAGTGCAATATTACGACTCACACAGAGTCCTATGGGCACACACATCAATCAATCGTGTTTTTTATTTTCGTCCTTCGTTTACAAGATAAAACGAAAAAAGTAAACAAGAGAAAAAGCTGCTTCGTCGCAGTTTGACAGAGCTCCTGAACTTGACTCAATGAACTTGACATAATAAACTACACAGCATGAAGGCAAATATTCCCGATAATGTGCGCAGATATTTTTAATTACTCCCCCTAAGTAGAAAGATTCACCCTAAATAACACAAGAAAAATACAGGAATGATGTGACAATGTACATAGCTCTTTGCAACGTGCCCATTGTAGCAGATGGCGATCCCAAAGTGGGAGGCTCAATGTGAGCTGAAAACGCCTAGGGAGCCGAGGAATTGCCCATTGCATTGGCAATGGCTTCCACGTGAGCCAAATATGTAATCAATGAAAAAAGGGATTTTTGAGGGCTCATTTTTTTGTTTGACACAACCTTAACGAAAACCAGCAGATAATGAAGCCAAGGGTATAGGGGACGCTAATTGTACTGTTTTAAGTGTATGATTGTACTAATTGTGATATAGATGTGAAGAAAGTAAAGTAGACAAAATGACAACTCGCCGCCGTCAGGGACCGAACCTGCAACCTTCAGATAACGTGTCCGATGCTCTACCGTAGCTCAATTGGTAGAGCATTTAGCGCGTTATCCGAAGGATTGCAGGTTTGGTCGCTGATGGCGGTAAGTTGTCATTTTGTCTACTTTACTTTCTTCACATATATATCACAATTAGTACAATGATACACTTAAAACCGTACAATTAACGTCCCCTATACCCTTGGCTTCATTATCTGCTAGTTTTCATTAAGGTTGTGTCAAATATGCATACAGCAGCTCCAAAACCTCACACTGCAACTTTACCAGGCGTGCATCTCGCTGAAAGAACAGCAAATTATGTCCAAATGATTGGGCACCTGTACACTATACCTTCCCAGAAATCAGGCGGCTCGTATGGCTTGCACAGTTACATAACGAGCCACCAAGGTGCCCCCTCTAAGGTCAAGAGGGAATTGCATAGTTAGCTACAGGGAGATCTTAAGTCGCTACAGACTGGGAAGAGCCCAGTATACCCCTATGCATCCGACAATTGCTGTGCACCAAGTGGTGACCAGGTGTCTCCTTTAAACCAATAACGCTTGAACCTGGTGGCTTATTACCACTGCCACCCAGGCCATTATTTGGACAAATGTGAACAATGAATGAAAGAAGTAGACCAACCACGCATTCTATGGCTTGCCCTCGGTTGATTCGACAGGGCCACATATTAGGTATTGATGAGCAGTGAAAGTCCGTGCTGCTCATATGACTCATATGAGCCCAGAAAGAGTAACACTGGGCCATCCCACCAGCTAAAGACGGCGCCGGGCCCAAGGGTTACTAATCACCATTTAGGTGCGCATTTATTGCCAGAAACTGCTGGGCACAAAATAATGTATCTCTTTCTCTGTTCTCTTGCTGTCATCTTTTTCTTCATATATAAAACCACACATAGAAACTGCAGCACAAAACAACAACCTTGTGGAAATTTCATTCTTGCAACTTGCAAATTTTCTGAACACAAAAGTTCTACTCTACCAGAACCACAAAATGTGTCCAGCCATGCCTGAACTTCTTCTTGTGCATAAAAATGTTCCACATACCTAGGTGGTGAGCTTGATGGAGCATTTAAGTGAAAGTAGTGCATGCATGAAATTTCTTGACTTATTCTAAAAAGACAGGGCGTGCAAACACGGACACAAGAAAGAAGTCAGGACAGCACACCGTCTTTTTAGAATGAATACTTACCAACTGGCTCAGCTCTCTGTTATTCTTGACTTATCTATTGATTTTTATACATAGCTGCTTGTCAGAAGTTTTCAAGAACAGAGTACTTACATAAAAGCGATTATTTATATTGATGACAACATAAAGTGTTTGCAAGGAACATAATATTCACATTTCTTATTGCTGGTCTAAATGGTTTCTGCTGTCCCTTCGATATACGTAGCCATATGTCACACAACGATTAAACCATCCATAGTACATTATCGAAGTGCACAATAAATAAGCAGTGCCATGGCATGTATGATCCTGCTCTCAGCAACGATGAAATTCGAGAATGATTGACTAATGACTGTGGTAGCTGTTAGCAGCGCCCATGTGTGTGTTCTCATTTGATCCCTTTCACTACAAAGATTTGCTTCTGTATGGCAACCAATGTTCACTGAATTATATATAGCAAGCTCTACCTAAGCTACTGGCACACCCGAATGTGTCATATAGGTAGCAACAACTTGGATAGTTAATATAGAGCCAAGCTTTTATAAAATAAAGAGCATGGCCTGGATAACATAAATACGTGAGTTGTACCTGCACTCAAGCTTATTGATTTCTGTTTGCATGAAGAGTGATCATAGTTAAATGGTAACTTAATAAGTGACACAGGCCATTTCACGAATTTAGATCTGTTTGCAGTACTGCTCTATTAGATTCCGCCTGAACTTTCCCACGTGGAACATGTGATCACACAGAAACACAAGCAGATCGATCACTATTAACAGTCACTTTTGAAAACAACTTGTAAGACCGTATAGCGATGAAGGAACATCAGTGGGCAACCAAGGAAAAATAGGTTGTGCAAAACATGCTGATGGGACAACTTTTCAAATTCCTTTAAAAATTTTGTTGAATACGCAGTCGTTTTAAAATCTTTTACGTCCGATGAGCAAATTGTTAGCACTAATACTGGTGTCACACAGTCAACGATCACGGTCGGGCCTGATCTCGATCGAATTTTTTTAACAACGTGGCTGCTTTACTTTAGCTGGAAAAGGGAGCGAATCACTGTTCAGAAATGTGATAGGGGCATGTGAATAGTGAAATTTCATCTCGAATCGAATTCGAATTGAATAGTGCTGAATAGTGCTAAATAGTGGCCAAAAATCTCGAATCGAATAAAGAATATTTCATTGAAAATTGCAAGAAAAAACAAAGAAATGAAATCTGCTGATGTCCTCGAGCACCTAACGCGGTGAGTGACTGCTACCGAAGGGGTATAAATTGTCATGCAGAAGCACAAGCTCTTCCATGTGACCTGGCTTCAGGCTCTATCATCGTGATGTTACAGTGTATCCTGCAGTTGAAAATACACACTCACTGGGCACCTCGGTAGCAGAGATGGGATGGTATCGCAAAGCAATTTCGGAGATTCCTGGATAAAGTGCAGCTCCATGCTCTTTCCAGTATTTCGAAGAATAATCTTTTCTTGGGATCAGGGGCTCATTGAAGTATTTTTCAACCTCTTGACTATATGGTCTGAGCTCAGTGTGCTGGTTATTTTCTGACGCTAGCAGTTCGACAGTCTGACAGCCTGTTCCCTGGCCTTCTTTTGCTGGAGCCATTACGTGTGAAAATGACACAATTTCCTTTAAAACAAACAAACACAAGCTTTTGTACCAGGATATCTGCGAAAGTTTTAACGAAAGGCCTACTGTAACGATCTTAGTGTTAGTTTTTGGCCACCCCATCCTAACCAAGTTGCACCATTGGCCTTTGTTGCATTTTAAATATTCGTCCTGTCGAATTATTTGAAACTTCGAATACTAGCTATATGAAAGTCGAATGAAATTATTCGACTGGGATTCGAAACTCGAATATTCGCACACCCCTAAAGTTTGATCCCAAGCGGGCTTAATAGCGATTAACAGGGAACCGTGTGACATCCAGGAGCACCGACATGAGCTTACCGATGAGCTTCTGCAACGATACTTCAGGCCCTATAATATACTCCAACATTGTGTTGCACTGAACTATGAGGTTTAGCCCAATGGCATAATGCAGTCATAGCGGCGCTGCACGCGGCCTGAAATCCTCCATGTACTGCAGCTTAAACCTTACTGTGTGTGCTCGTGGACTGTGGGATGTCATTTCTAACTCGCTTTACTTGCTTTCTTAATTTATTTGATTGCATGCATTCACACTTTCATGTTCTGTTTGCAGCATTGGGACGATGCTTTTTCAGAGGGGAGGACTAACATGTGTACTTGTTTTTCGTTTTCATGTGACCAGCTTTCACTAAATGAAACTGTTGCACGTTTTCACTTGTCGCAAGTGACACCTTCATGTATCGGAACATTCTTGAATGGTTTCCATCATTTTAACCCTTCCCCTACCAAAGCCGAGTTGAGCTCTTCGACGCGGTTTGTACCGCTCCCACTGAAAACGAGCTGGGCTCGTCTACATTGAAAGAAGCATTTGGGGCGCTGCAATTAAGCTATATACTCTGATTAATTTTGCTGAGTTCTCTGTAGCTTGAAGAAATAGTGCAGTAAAAAAATTTTTAAATGTGCTCATAGAATGCATTTTCATCAAGAAAGGACTGGATTCTGGAAACCGCAATTAGAAAATGGTATCCTCCTTTGTGCGCAAGCGTGCCGCAGCAACTCTGTTCAGAAAAAAAAAACAGGAGAAAACGCATGTTTGCTTAAGTTTTGCGAAATAAACAATTTCAGTTCTTCTGCTAGTGTGGCGGCGACTACACAGAACAGCATACTTTTTTTCTAAATTATCGGATTCACACGACAATTGCTTCTCAACGTATATCGGCAGCGGACGCCGATAGATGTAAACAAACCCCCACAGGCGAGTCCAAGGCTTTTTTATGGGCTCGCTTGTCTCTGAGCATTATAATTCTAATTTCAAAAAGACATTTTCTGCATCGAAGCCTGGAGATGTTAAGGCACTTTCTGTGGTGTAGTGAAGTGAAACCAACTGCCTGCATATTCGCAAAAAATACGTTGCTTGTTGTGTAAAGACACGTAGAATCAAATAGGCAAATAAATAAGTAGGTATTTTTGTAGCGTTTTTGGCCAAAAGCTTGGCAGGGAAAGGGTTGAACAAATTACAAGCACGATGTAAATAGCACAGTACACTACCAAACACGGAAGCACGAGCGATCGTGCTGAAATGTACTGCGACTCGTTAATGAAAGCCTGGAACATTTGGTTGCTAAATCATATTCTTGACAACCGTACTCACTACTGCAACGCAAGTGTCTTGGTAGCTTAGCAGGCAAAGTGTCACACTGCTAAGTTTGAGGAAACTGGTTTGATTGCTGGTGATGGTGACTGCATTTCAATGGGGGCAAATTTAAAAAGCACCAGTGTATTATTGTGAGCAGTATGAGAACAAAAGATTTGAAAGAGGCTAGGTCTTTCTCATATATGGGTCAGTTCTGAAGGGGATTTGGCATCAGAGGATTCGAACAACATATCGATACCGATCTGCAGAATGACTAAAATCTGGATGCCGATCTGTATATAGAGTTTGTGTTGCTCTGCATGGGATGCCTCGCGAAAAAAAAAAGCTTTTGAGGCCAGTTACAGCATAGCCATTCCTGAATAAAGCGTTACTAATCGCAATAGACGAGAAAACAATGCGATTGCAATTTAGCAAAGTCACCAAAATTCAGTCAAGTCATAAAAGATACGTGATAAAGACAGTCATGTGCGGGCCGCAAGCCACGTGTTTGAGACCTATGGTTTAGAGGAACCATGGCGCCTTTTCCAGATGGTTTCCATCAGCTGCCACTGTGAATCTCCCAACAGTGGGTTCAAGGCTATTTGCCACGCGCTCATGGGGCAAACAGCGTGTTTCCTGTCATAGTGCTCACGATAGTGCTTGTATTTTATTTAGGTGAATGTTAAAGAACCCCAAAGAATTAATCCAGACTACCTCTAACAGTATGCGTTACAATGATACTGCAGCTTTTGCACGCAAAGTCTCAGAAGATATGTTGTTTTGCTGGGCTCACATTTACCCAATAAAGACTTCATTTATACTTTGCCCTAGTAAAATGCTCTGCTTGGTGCGTTGGTTCAGTCTAGAATAAATTTGAGCACTAAAGGACGAGACACAAGAAGACAAGACGACTAAACAAGCGCCCACTACCAACTCGTTTAGTCTTCTTGTCTTCTCGCGCCTCTTCCCTTTGTGCTCAAATCTATTCTAGACTATACTTTACCGGTTTGGCTGCTGCATTGTTCACAGTCGCAACCCCACGGCAATATAATATTTTAGTGAAACTACAATCTGGTTGGCACACCCCTATGACTGTGATTATCTGCACACACCTTACTCTGTTGTCAAAACAAATAAGTGTGCACCAACTAACCCGGCAAATTGAATGACTGATTTTGATGCTTACACACATGTAGCTTTCTACGAGAACACGAAGGGTATGTAAAACATTAAAATTAACTACACAGTCCTCACAAAACATGTGCTTATGTCACCTGCTCTCACAAATGCCTGCACTAACCACCTGCACATTTAGGCAGCTGCAAGAACAGAGGAGTTCTGATTCTTTAGTGTGCGAACCGTTCGGGTCTGAACACAAAACCATGCACTTTGTTTTGTCATGAATATCTTGCGGTTCAAACTAACGTCCCCGTAACAAAAACCAAGGCCACCCAAAATTCTCAGCACCTTCTACGGGTTGTGTCGAGACCTATCAGCACATGCAAATTAAACCACTTTGCAGATGCGCCTTACCAAAAGATGTACCTGAAGTGCACAAGTACGTTTTCAGGCAGACAGTACGTGTGAGAAGCAGATAAATCCAGCTTTTAGATGCGAAGTATCTTATGGCCGAGTTCAATCCGGTGGTGGTGGTGGTGTGCGGCGTGACCACCTTTACTGCGCGTGCGCATACCCTCACCACTCACCCTCTCCCCCTCTCTACTTCCCCTTTCCCCTACCCCTCTCCACTTCTCTCCCCTCCCCCTCTCCCCTCACCCTCTAAACTTCCCCTCCCCTTTCCCCTCTCTGATTTCCTTATCCACTTCCCCTCCCCTTTCCCCCTCTCCACTCTTCCTCTGATATGCGGGCTAGACATGCCGAAATTCTCTCCTGCGCAACGCCGCGATGAGCTCCAGCGCATATGCGCGTCCCCTCCCCCTCTCTCTCCTCTCCTACGCTGCCCCCCTCTCGCACGCCTGCCGACTGTGTTCCCCGCTCGTTCTGTGAGAATTAACGGCCAGGCTAGAGGGAAGACAAGACGCGCGTAGCGTTCCTCTTCGCGTTCCACGACGCGAGGTCGCTAGCATGCCCAAAGAACGCCAACGGAACGCGATCGTGCAAGTGCTCCGGCTTCGCATCGTCTCATGGTCCCCTTTAGCGGGAAATGGTGTAATTTTTATAGTTTGACACACAGGAACACGTGACTGATTGCTTACATGATTCACTTCGTAACAGAAACACATTGCACGATGCACAACACAAAACACTTAGCACCTAGAACTGCTGCAACACACTGCAGGTACACATCAAAGGACGCCATCGTTCACTCGAATGCTACGCGGTCACCACAGAGCACAACAAAGGGCAAAACAGCTCGGACGCAATAGAACATGTACGACGCCAATGAAGAGGCAGTGAAACTTATAGCTACTGAGTACGCCATCACTTTGGCCCTTGCCGTTCGCTGGAAGTATCAACATACAGGTATGCATTTGGCTGTGAACACAGGACACACACAAATGGCATATGCCAGATGCAGCGATCGAACACTTTTCATGTTTGTGTACGATGAGCATGTGTCATATGCAATTTACACCTGCATGGGATTACCTGCAAAGCGAACGATGGCATAAAACACAAGCCATCGACAGCACCCGACGTTCATGTACACAGCACACCGCGTTTTTTCATTGGCAATCGCACACGTTGATTAGATCCGGAAGCTAGCCCTGTCTTGCTGCCTGTCAAAGAATATATCGACGTATGCTGATTAAATCTGGGACCGATCACAATAACATCCAATTAAACTCCTTTTATGCAGCTGGCGACTAGGCCTCGGCTCCCACTTCGTCACTTCATGCGGGTGTCATGTTCACATCGAGCAGACGTGAAGACGTCACACTATCACTTCCTTTTTTTCAGCCAATCAGTGACATACGTGTAATAGCGCTTGCGAAATTGCTGACGGGAATGTTTTGCTGGTACGAGTCGTTTTAAGACACATTATCCAGCACCAGCTGCAGACAAAATTGGTGATTAAAGAGTACCTGAAGGAGCGTCTAGGCAGGCTAATTGGGTAATACGTGTCAATTTTGTTTGCATTAAAATGAAGGATCATGGCAAATAGGTATGCCACAAACGATAGAATAAACGAAGGCAGATCTGCAAGGTAGTGGAAAGCTTTGATTTGGGCAACTCTGCCAGCTTTTGTAACATAACCGCAGCTAGCCTGTGAGGGCAAACTGTCAGCAAAGTTTCGTACAAGTTAGTGTGCCAGTCGTACGCCATCGGATTCTATATCGAACTCACCATTTGGTTAGATTATTGCTTTACCGTTCTCTTACATGCATAGAGCTTTCGATTATAAAATCGAAATTTGTAGAGAATTAAAGCATTTCTCCTCCACATGAGCATCAGTAAGCAGTCTCTGTGGTTGGGCACCATTAAGAAGTCGCTCGCATCACGACTTCATCTTTTTCTGTTTGCATTGAAGGCTACCTGACGTTGTCATTCATGACTCCAGCATTCTCGGGCATATCTAATGCAGCGCTGTACGTAAGCAGAATGTTCAAAGAAAGTGCAGAAACAACTCGAAAAAAACTATACGCGAGCTAAATAGCAAACTCAAGTTTGATGGAGCTTCTGTATCCAGATGGATACAGAAAGAAAACTGCACAAGAAAACTGCACTGGCAGCGCACATGCACGGCACACTTCAGAGCACACACACGCCGCAAAGAAAACTTTCACGTCTAGCGCCGCTGCAGCAAATCGCAGGCTCATACCCCGACTTGTATCTCGTGAACAAACTTCGTCAACTGAGGACACGATCGAGCACTTCCGACGCGACGCGGTCACCACAGCGCATCGCAAGCGGCAAAGCAGCGCACTCGTAGCAGGACATGTGCAATGACGGCAATAAAACTTATCGCTATTGAGTGTATCATCACTCCGTACTTCACACAGGACTGGCCGTGCACCCAAAGCACCAGCATACACGCAATACACGTAGCATTTCGCGGGAATGAACCCCGAACACGGAGCACATACAATTTTTTGGAAGAACTTCTTGCTGGGCGAGTTGGTGCATGTTCGTGGTGGGAATCGTTGCGCATTCAATCGGACGAAAGAGGGGAAATTTCAAAATGAACGCCGATTGCCCTTCATCTCACGGGCGCGCGCCCCAACATGAAGAGGGTGACGTACAACAAGGGATGGTTCTGCGTAGCTATGTGACGTCACTCCTCTGCGTAGAAATTAGTGCTCTGACATAGCTGACAGTGGCACGTGAAACTGCGAGGATTATTCGAGGCGACATGTGCAACTTGTGCAATCTGCTCTTGAATAGATGGATGAAAGTTGATAGATATATTAAAACACAGAAACAATCTTTCATTTCTATTCTTTTACTTCGAATCGCAGCGGGATGCGAGACTATAGCGTGCTCCCAATTCGCATGCGCTCGTGTTCTCACCGTTCCCGCGTCGTGCCAACGCTTGGTGCGTTTTTCGTTCATTGTCCCTTACAGCAGTTCCAGTGGTGCGAAGCCGTGTATCGCGGTATAGCGACACGATCCGTGCCAGCCTCTCCAAACGTGCGCTCATGAGGGATCCATCCCACAGAAACAGGCAGTACACAACACAGGTCGCGTGGACAAACTGGCTCGGGCACGCCATGCGCACGTGACCTTGTGTGCGCATGACGTGTTGATGCTTCTGCGTCATGTGATGCTCCGGCTCCAAGTTGCTGCGATACCGAAGAGGGCAGGGAATGAATTTGGCTTGCGACGGCTACACGCTGCGAGTGGCAAGGATTTTAAGCTTGCCTCCTCGCATCATGGTCTCGCGGCGCGTAATGAACCAATTAGAAAAATTATTGTGGTTCAACGCTCTTCATTGGACACGTAACAACTTCCAGTGTCTAAATAGAATTTCTCATGTGACCCGGTGAAGGGCCCTTTAAGAAGTAAATTACGAACACATCACATTTTTTCTTTCTTTTAACCTGCGCTCTCCTTTCCCCTGACGGCACTCCACGGTTTCGTATTCGTTTGCTGCCTACCGCCGCACCCAGCCATTCAAGAAGGTTATTCAATTCCTTGGGACACTGGACAGGACAACCGGCTGTAGAAGCCGCCCGCCGTGTCCTCGGTCATGGACGCAACTCTCGTCGTCGTCTTCCCAGCTGTATGTTCCTGTCCCCATTCCCCTGCAGGCGCTGAGACGTGCTACCGTTTATGGTAGCGTCTTTTCCTTTTGTTTTCCTTTTGGTTTTGGGACGTTGAACCCCAGATATCATTATTATATTATCCTCTCCTGAACATCTCCTCCTCGTTCTCCTCCAACAGCTGGCGCCATGTGATCGCAGCGGCGTATGGCCCATTTCACTGCGGCTAGCGGTCGTTTTCCGGAAGTTGGTTGAACTAGAGGACTAGGTTGAACCACATAGAGTTCCGAAAGGTCAAATGCAGGGTAACATGAATAACGTTCTCAAACTGCACCGGAAAGCGAAATTTCAGGTTAAATAGTGTTCATACGGGCACCGATTCTGAAAATAGGCATTTATAGGTAGTTATAGGAATTTTGGCACAAACACCAGAAATAGGCATTTATAGGCACTATAAAAACACTATAAAAACCCTTGTTAACCTATAATTCGTGCTGATATATCGATATATCAAAGTGGTCCGATAGGAACGCAAGGAACAAGATGGGCATTTGCCTAAAATCCGGTCTCTAATCATGTGTCTATACGTCGGAATCAGTGTTGCGGAGTTGCCACTGCGGAATTGGAATGACTCCGCAATCATTCCACATTTTCGCGACCCCGGAATGGAATCGTTTTCGCGACTCCGGAATGGCATGGGAACGAAATGGAGACAACGCTTGGAGGAATGGAATGGGAATGGAATTAAGCGCCTTTTGCACGGAATGGAATGGGAATGGAATTACGTCTTTTTCCAAAAATAGAGCACGTTTTCGTCTACGCTTTGTTTTTCAAACTACAAGCATTACTAAGTCAGAGCCTCGAATTTAACCATAAAGCAAAGGTGGCTTTGGGGAGGAACGTATTTTGCTACACCCTTAATTAGTACTACTGTAATATCATGCTCAAATTAGTTATGTAGATCTGAGTACATGATTTTTCGAAATCGAAGGCCACAACGCATTCTCTAGGTCCAGCTTTACTTAGCCAGAGCCAAGGGTAGGCGTGGTGTAAAAGTGTGAACGATCTGCCAATTTGTAAAAGAGAAGCCGCATAAGTTAGTGTACAAAGAAATGCATTATCCCAGCAGATACTGAAGGGCGAAACAAATTATCCCTGCGCCTTGGTTCACATTGATGCCCCCACACGAAAGTGGCGAATACTCAATGCACAGCCTGATCTTTCTCTCACGAGAAGTTTGGTACCCGACACACGTAAATAACCTTTGCGACAAGGAAGACATTGCATACCTACGCACAGGCAAACACAGTTCTTCTCACCCCACCCATGCTTGCGAGGCGCGCTTGACAAGCGTCAGTGCTGACAAGCAGTGCGGCCCAGTGTTCTGTATTCAATGCAAAGGCACAAGGTGCCCGAGCCGTGCACTGTTCCAACTAATACCAGCAGATATAGAGGGTTTTGTTCCCCATTAACCAAATCTTAGTTTCCTCCATATTCACGACCGCTCCAGACTCGTCGCAAGACCGCTTAGTCTTCTTGAACGCAACTTTTTTCAGCATAAAAATACGCTATATATATGTCGTCATTTTAGCATTAACACATTTAAGCTTAAAAAATATTAAAATATCACCTTTCGTTCAGACATGCTGACCATGGAAATACTATAATTAGCGGGAGAACTGCCCTTATGGGAATTACTAGGGTGGTTGCACTGCACGAGATATGTCACCAAGCTACTATCCCTAGACCTTGGTAACTTGTTTTGCGTACTTTTGCAGTTCTTTATTCATCTTATGACATCAGCTTTATGGGGCGCTCATTCTTAACTCGTTAAAACTATCAAGATGCCTTTCTTACGTTCAGGAATTACAGGAGTGGAATTGAACTGCCCGGCCATTCCCGGAGTGGGAATGGGCCAAGTTTTCTCATTCCGAAGAATTGAAAGGAATGGAACAGCGGCAAGTTATAATTCCCCGGAATGGAACTGGAATGGAATGGAGGCGCCCATTCCGCAGCACTGGTCGGAATGCACGTACGCACGGGAAGTGCATTGCTGCCAGTCATTCCTTTACTGCCGTGAGACTATACGCGGATTTTTTCGTATCGCCGCGTCCAGCTCCGGCTGAAAGCCCGAACAGGTGAAAAGAAACCATCGCCACAAAACTAGGGCGTTTAACAAAAGCTATACGAATAGCAGGCGCTTGCTCTCCGCAGCAGTAATTTGGCTTGTCCGACAAAGCGCATTTGTTTTCACATAAGCAAATAAAAGCAAGACCTAACGGTCCAATATACAGTGCTCATATAAACGTCTTTCATCGCACGCGCAGAATACTCGGACGACACGATTGCGCCAATGGTACCGCGGTAGCTCAGCGTGTTGAGTTCCGTTGGTTTCGGATCGCCACGGTCGCCACGCGTGCCGCGCCGCCCACGTGGTTTTCGAGCCGGAGAGAGAGACGTGCCTTCTACTTCAATGTTCACATGTAAACACAAGATATGGTCAATATAGGCTCCCCAAGCATCGCTTAGTGGCGCTGCTGCTCTTGACAGGCAGCGCCATCTCTGGCATAAAAAATGTTGCAGTGGCTTAGCTCGGCTATGCCAGGATAACGTAGCGTTAGCAAAGGTTCAGCTAACTATTCTTTGCTTTCCTGATTGTCTAGGATTAGCTTGATTATCATGTTTACTGCTGCTCCAATGACACGCACACGGTATACGTATTATGTGGCACATGTATATTTATTTTGCCAGGCAACTACTTCGGGATCCGATGAATTAAGTTTCTCCGCTCTTCGCCATCGAGCAGCATTTGCGCTCTCCTTCTCCATGGCTATACCACACTGGCAAACGTCAGTCAGAGGTGCTATCAAGCGGCTCCAGCGCAGTGTCAGACGGCGACTGCACAGCGAAGGCGAATAGCAGCGCGCGCGCCGGCGCCAATACGTCTACCAAGGCTACGACGTCACTCCTCTGGAAAGCGCAGACCGGCGGCGGCGAGTTGCGCGCGGCGGCGGCGGAGTGCTCGGGAGTTGCCGGTACCTGTGCATGACATCACTGATCCTCGCGCATGCGCAGCACGGTTCTTGAGGATCCACGCGAAACTGGCTCGGCTAGGCCAGTGTAGCTAACGCTACAAAATACAAACTGGGTGCAAGCAACGCGCGTTTTCCCTTCTCTCCAATGCGCTGCCGCTCGCTTCCGTGCACATGCAGAGCTCTCGCGGTGCACTTGCGGCGCCTCACAATGTACCGCTTGCAGTGCGGCTTTAAAAGGATCTTCAAGCTTGACTGGTACTTCCGAAAAGCGAACTTGATAAAAGGAGAAAGGCTCGTCTATCACGTTTACGGTGAAGAGCAGGCGATCGACGACAACGACGCCCGACTGAAAGCGAAATGCATTTCCCAAGTCGCGATTACACCGTTAGGACGTATACCTAGAGGTAGGTCTCATTCTGTCATGTTAAAGATGCGCAATGGTCCACATGTACTCCGAAATGAAGCCGTGCACGCTATCGACGTTCTGCGGTGTGGAGTACAAATCATATGATTGCTGTTTTGATATGCAATGCTTGCAGTAGCAGCCGTGTACTTTCGTGAACAAACGTTTGCCGCGTGCGAAAAAAAGAAATTATACGGCCGTAGCACTGTCTCCTGCGAAGGTTAGAGTCAAGTCCTCCGTGCCGCTGGAGAATCACCCGCCGATTAAGACACGAGGCAGCTAGCTGAGCTTTGAAGCAAGATGAACTGCTCGCCTCGTTTTTTCGGCTCTCGCGTCATGCTTGTACTCACTTTTTATGAGGATATCGACTTGACAGGCGTATAAAACCTGCTGCGCGAACGCGGCTAGAATATCGCACAAAGTCAGAAGGTGGCTACTGCAAGGCGGCAATTGCAAAGCATGTAATAAGTGCCAGTTATATTTAGCGGCTTAAGTATATATCACCCTAATAAAGCGAAAAAAAAACAACTAATAGCAGAACGATGTCAAAGCTTGCTGAAAATGCACAGACGTTTGTTCCGGCTTGATAAAGCAGCTTTCCCGACGCGTGAATTGCAGGCGCCGAACTTCTGAAAATGGGCCGCGTTCAGTTGAATTCAACCAACCGCGCAACGCTAACGGTATAACGCGAGTGTGAACGTTCAACAACGACGGGAAGGTTTCAGGAACACGGGGAACCAAAACACAAAGTTGTTTCACCTACAACCGTCACTGGACTTTCACAATGTGAGAAGACAGCGAGTAATCATTACTGTAGTCCCTGCGTGCATACGCCGAGTTACGTACTGATTCATGCAGTCGAAATGAACGAAAGCAATGAACTCAGACAGCCAAAATAGAAGGCCAGACAGCGCTGTCAGCTATCCACGCTTGCCGTCTTTATTTCTCGTGCGACATGCCCGAGAACCGATACACGGCTACCTTTTCCCTGCACCCATCCCCCCCCCCCTCACCTGACCCATTTCATGGCGTCAATAAAGTTGTATCCTCCTCCTCCTCACACGTGAATCGCGTGCCTTGGTGCTGTCTGCGCTGTTGTGGCAAGCCACGGCACAGCAATACTTCGGACCTCGCTTGCGCTTCTGCCAACATGGAAATGCAGCTTTGCACAGCAAGCCTCTCGGTTCAGCGTGCCAAGCTCTCGGCACGGCGCGCCAGTTCCTCGCACCGACTGAGAAACGCGCGCGCGCGCGTTCCTGCTGCCGACAAACAGGCCGAGTCGGCTGCGCTTGCTCACAGTTGCGCCAGCGCTTCTCTCGAGAGCCGCAGCGCGGCGCTGTCGTCGCGCCGTAAACTTGAGCTTGGGTTCCCGACGGTACCGATGGCCAACTTACGGCCCAGTCATGATGGCCAACTTACGGCTTCACAGAGAGTGACGTCAGGGCCCCTCCTCACTTTTCCTTCCTCCGTGGCTGATCCCTTCACTCTCGCGTTCACCCGCGACGGCGCCGGTTCTCGTGGTGGCGCTGCGTGCACTCTCGGATCCGGGAGGTTCGGCGTGACCGAGACGCGCGCGTCAGGATCGCCCTCTTTTTCCTAGGGCAGGCACGGTAAACCGGTGTTTCCCTTCCTGTCCGACGTCTCCTTCGGGAATCACTGGACTGCAGCCTGCCTACGGTGTCTTGGCAACCTCAGCGGGCGCGTTTACTTTTGTGCTAGCTCCGGTTCCGTACGCTAACGTACGGAGAATGCCCTAGCTCTCGCGACCGGGCGCAGTGGTCGTCGCGAGAGTGTGCAGCGTAGCCGCGGGACCTTTTCTTGAGCGGCGTGTCAAAGCGGCCATTGCCAGCTGCGACGTGCTCGCGTTTCCCCTCGGTGTACCCTCCGCGCGCGGGAGCCTTTTGCGTCCCCTCAACCCGGGAGCGGACGTTGTGCTTTGTATTGGGGAGCCGCAAAAGGCAGTAAAGTGTTTGTTGAGTTAACGCTGTAAGTTCATTCGATTCACCCTGCACTATCTGAACTGGTTCATGGTGGTGACGTCAGAGTGCCGTCGTCGTGCAGGGAACGTTTCAGAGAGTGTAGCAGCAACGAGATGCCGAAACGAATACGAGAGTGGAGATGTCATGCAAGCCCTCTGCTACGGTCGGCTGTCTCGCGAATTGTGGAGGTTGTGATTCGTAAAAGTGGCCGCCGCTTACGCTGCCTGGCGTTTCAAACTACCGGAAAACATTCACTGAAGTATTCGTTGGGCGCCGTTAAAATAGCTACGAATGCAGTCGGCTGCGTCGTCTGCTGCGGTTACAGCCATCTTCTGCTGCACGGACTCGGCACTACCTCACGAGTAAGTGCAGGGAATTCGTGAACTGGTCTTGCACGACGGCTGCACTTTTTCGAAACGAATACCGCGGTGCCGACGCCGCCATGTTGAACTCGTGAAACGAATGCCGGAGTGCAGCGCCACCGTGAACCGGTTCACGAAGTGCAGGTGAAACGAATGGACCTTGTATTTTGCCGCGCGGCGCTCGACGCCTTTGCTAGCTGAGCGCGCGCGGAGGGGCGCGCTACACGTGCGCAGGCGACGGCGGACGCGGCCCTGTGTCTACGTGTGACATTCCAATTTTTGCTGTCGCATTCACTGCTTGGCCCTTGCGGCGAAGCTGTGACTTTTTTTTTTTTTTGCTTGCGCGTCATGGTGGCCTAGTGGTTACGGTGCTCGACTGCTGACCCGAAGGTCCTGGCATCGAATTCCGGCTGCCGCATTTTCGATGGAGGCGAAAATGCTTGAGGCCTGCGTACATAGATTTAGGTGCACCTGAAAGAATCGCAGGTGGGCTCGCAGGTTTCCGGAGTATTGAAAGTTGGGCTAGTTGGTACGGAAGCATATTTGTGTACAGCGCTCGTCCGTGTCCCTTCTGTTCTTTCCGTCTTCGTTGATCCTCGCGCTGTACACAAGCAAATTTCCGGAGCCCTCCACTACGTCGTCCCTCATAATCGTATCGTGGTTTTGGGGCTTCCAACCCCAACAATTATTATAAGTGCATTTTAGTCACCACCGACGATACCCTTATATCTGTGTCGACTTATTATGACTGTATTATGACGTCCGTCGCCATCGCGAGGAAACGTTCTTCACTGCGGTATTCTTCACTGCTTTAACTGAAAAATTTTCACTGCGACAGCTCATGCCTAGGAGCGAAGGAAACGCACAGGAACCATTTATCGCATCCGGACTTGGACGAAAAAGGTCGTCCTAATTAAAGGCAGGACACTGTAGTGCTTATACAGTTATACTAAAGCACCGCCATCAATTAACACGTGCATCTTTAGGAATTCACGAACAGAGCTTTACAAGTTTGGCGTCTTTTTTCTCTAAAAGAGCCAAATCCAGAAACTTAAACTGGACTGAATTTCACGGGAGCGTAAAGCGGGCCTAAGTATCTCTTAATTTTAAAACAATTATATTGAAAATGGGACAATTCCTCATTGTAACGTGAACTCAAAAAAGCAGTTTCGAATCAGAAATGAGCCAAATCCTGCACCAGTTTGAATCAAACTGAGCCAGATCCATTAAACCAATGCTGCGTCAACAAGCGTGACCAAAACAATTTACATGGCCAGATCCATGTTTCATTCGCGTCCTAGTTGATTTCCTATCGGTCCACAATTAGTTTTTTTAGGGCGAGGTGCTACATAGTGAAGGACATGATATTGTAGGACAAAACTCGAGTATATAGAGTAAGAGGCCAGCTTTTCTACTTCTTTTTGCCTTGCAGTGTTATTTTTGAGTTTTGCGCTACAGTATCATGCTCTTGTTTCGCTCCAAGACGGTATAATTGAAATGGATGACAACCCAAATGAAGATATTCGACACCGATCTATTCCTTGAAGAAGTGATCCGAAACGGCGCGGCATAAAGCGAGCTAAGAAGAGCTAAAGCATCTTTTGAAGGCCTTAAATAGATGCCAAGGAAAAGAAAACGCTGTCGACAGTCCAGAATGATGCGCCTTTTGCAAGGAGCACTCGCTCTACGAGTATAGTCATCGCCACTGGCACCGGCAGAAACACAAAGATGGTGTTAATTTTGTCGCAAAATATTGCTATATCTTTCATTCGCTGCGATTCAGACTTCATTCAGAAGCTAATTCAAGCCCAAATGAAATGTTCCGATCAATAAGAGCCAAATCAAAATTTTACTCCTCAATACCGACGACAGTGGACTATATAGATTTCAGCAGCAATATAGATTTGAGGTATTTTGGTGACATGACCACACTGACAAAAATTGTTGGAACACTCCCGGCCATATTGTCAGTAGTAAAAAACTGCGTTTTTTCTCAGTTTCGGTTAAACTGGACTTGGCTCTTCTAGCAAAAAAAAAACCGACACAAGTTTATTTTGATGCAGATGAGTTGCGTGACGACAAACCCAAAAAAAGAGTTTCTTTGGTGATATTTGCCATTGCCCTTTGTTGCGGCCGGGTATTTGGATCCATCCCACCGCTGCAACCAGTTGTTGCGACCGGTATTTAGATCCGTCCCTCCTCGGAAACCAGTTTGTTGCTACGATAGGGCAGCGTCGTACCCGGACTCCGTTTGGTAGCGTAGTCGAGTCTCCGGGTTGACGAACTGATGCTAGCAATATGGGAAAACAATAACAAGTTTACTGGCACTTTTCGTACACTCATTTACATCTTGACAAGGTCAGAGTTCAGCGACGAGCGAATTGGATGAGCCTGTTACCGAGGGCTCAGAGCCCCATTTCTCCCTTAGCACCGTCGTTTTAACCCCTCAGGCTGACTTCTCCTTCTTGGTGACCACCAATCACACACACGACCCCACCCACCATGGCACCGTCTATTTCACTGTCGCTGAGGGGTCGTTGCACTCTTGAAACAGCAAGGGTCAGACGGTCGACGGCACGCTTGTGGGGGAAGCAAGGCAACAGGTTCCTCGGGCTTGTTCCTAGAACTCTTCCCCGAAGGGCAGAAAAGGGTCTGCGGCGACTCCTGTCAAAACATACAGGTCGTCTCGGCAGCACACAAAGCCAAATCGAGGTGGCCCATTGTCGGTCGTTTCCAGTCCGGGGATTCCATTTCTAGGAAGGATGCAGGTGTTCTAGCAGTGTAAGAACGCATCGCCCGTCCCTTCTCAAGGTCAGCGCGTCGCCACCGACTGCCAGTCTTAACAGCCTCCTCCCTCGCCAGTGGAGAAACGGAGGGCTGCAGTCACCGCTGCTGCTCGAAGGGTCGACGGAATTCGCCACCGTTGAATGCCCAAAGCTCGTCTTCGCTTGAAGCCTTGTCTGGTCAGTTGCAGCCCAATTCTTCGGCCTCTCTGAAACTCAACCACATGCAGAGCAAGCACTAGGCCGCCTCTGAGTAAACCAGGCCAAAAGAGGGTTGACAAACAAACTTTCATTACTAGCTTTTACGGAAAGCTGACACTCAAAAGTCTCAGGACTCACTTATGCTGAGAAACCAAACGTGTTACATTACCCAATTAAACAAATAGTTGCACGAAAAAGAAAAAGCGGCTAAGCGCGTCAGCGTTTCCATTCACTTTGCCCTTCTTATACTTAATGACGAAAAGGTATTGCCTAAAAACGAAACTCCACCGCAGAAGGCGACTGTTCTTAGATGTCGCGGTTTGCAGCCAGGCAAGGTGATAACGATCCGTATCTACGCTGAATTTGACGCCTCCGAGATAACACTACAACTAATGAATGGCCCACATAATGCAAGCGCACTCCTCTTCTGAAGCGCAGTACGCCATCTCGCGGGAGCTCAATTTTCGGTTCAAGTAGAGCACGGAATGTTCATTACCTTCGTCATCCTTCTGACATAAAATGGCACCTAGGCCTCGATCACTCACATAACTCGGGACCGTGAACTCTCGGTCGAAATCCTGAGCTCGCAAAACTGGACGGTTAATCAGTACCGCCTTCACGCTTAAGAAGGCAGCTTCCTTCGTTTCATCCTAGACTACTTTCGCCTGTTCTGTCCCGCGAACAGCGTCGGTGAAGATGTGGCCAACGATGAATAAACTCGGATGCAATGATTGCATTCCAGCGAGCCCCAAAACGCCCTTTCGTCCGCCTTTGTTTTGGGCCGCGGTTAGTCTGCTACTGCTGAGCTCTTAAGCTCACCAGGTTTCCTGAAATCTTGGCCTACGCTGTGACCTGAATAGTCTGTGGTTGTTCTTGCAAAACGACCTTCTCATCCTTTACAGTCAGGACCCTAACAAAAGGTTCGACCGCGTCTCCTACCTGCCGGAACGATCGCTCACACCGTAACGTTCGGAAAAGCTTAATGATCCGCTTGTGTGATCACTCGATCATTATTTCGTCACAAGAAAAAGAACAAAACATAAGGGGATAAACACTGTCTTCTAACAGGTTCGTTCGGTTAAATTTACCTGCCTATGCCAACGCTTCCGATAAAAACCACTGTGCTCTCCTGAGCGCTTCAATTATCTCATTCCTATAGCGTTGCAAAATACAAAGTACCACTAACCCTTTACCTAATCCCTCTAAGTTCTTCTAAAAGGTGATCCTTACGTTACGTTACAACGCACATTGTACAACACAAAATAATACCCTCAGGTGCAATACACTTCAAAAGCACCTCAAACATTTACATTGGTTTTATGCTAAAACCAGCTAAAACCTTGCACAAATGCCTGTCAATCCAACTAGCGCGTAACGAAAACTGCACCGCTCAGTGCTAAACTCATTTCGCAAACTGATTTGATCTTATGCTGATATCTCTCCTCAAATGCCTATTCACCCCAAATCGACATGAAGTGAATGCATACGATATCGCACTAAACCTTTCAAAACTAGGGAAATTACAGTTTTCGCGCTAAAAACACCTTCATAAGAAGTTCATCCTAATGATTAAAGAACTTCGATGCTCTCTTAAGCCTTTACTATTGCGCGGTTTTTCTTCTTAAAACTTTGCACCACATCTCGTAACACACAAAATTAAACTGACTGAATTCTACATTCCTAACAAAACCATGAGTAACCCTATTTTGCACGCATGCAAAATTACTCGAACTGACCGTTCTCCTTTCTCTTAGACTTCATTTCTATGCGGCTTTTCTCTTTTGAAACCTCATACCGCCTCTCATAATTTACAAAGTTAAAATTAATGAAGTCTGCTCTCCTAAAAAAAAAAAAACGATTTACATTATGTTACATGCCCCTGCAAAATTACTCAAAATGACCGCTCCCCCTTTCTCAATTAGATTCGCTTGAATCGTACCCGATGGGGTCGCGGTCCTGCCTGCTTTCTAGCTCGCCAGAGGCTACGACATGCACGAGCTATCCGCTGCACACTACAGTCACGCTTCATTCGGCACTTCGGCCGGCTCCCTTCAGGAAGGCGAATGGAATTCCAGAAACAGGGGGGAAACCGTGTCCATTCTCCCTTTGTGCTCGCCTCCGCGCGGTGCTTTGTTACCCGCCGTACACTGGTCTTTCGACTTTGACGACTGGGACCCAGCTGCTCTCCCGAAGCTGTCAATCTCAACCTCGCCTTACGTCGAGGGAGCGCACCTTGCTTTCTCCCACTGCGCCCCTCGCGCTGCTTGCGGCTGAATGAACGCCTCAATTTACGTTTCCGCAAACTGTCCGTTGGCCTACGCTTGCGTCTTTCTCGCGCCGGGTTGGGACCTTTCTTAAGCTTACGCTGAGCCAACGCCACCTGAGCCGAATGCTTCCGCCGCTTTCTTTTTCTACGATGTCGGCGAACATCCTTTTTCTCGATGCCTTGATCATCGCTTCGGGTCGCGACATGCGGAGTTGTGCAGCTCGTTGGTGCTTGTGCTACACCTTCTTTCTCGCGCAAGCTTTTCGATTTCTCCGCCACGTCGGACTGTCGGGCCAAATTATCTGTGTCAACACTCACAAATACTGAAACTGGGCCCTTTCCGATGGTATCGCTGCACCCCTGGAGCGTCGCGGTTTTGCTAAGGTTGGCCGCCCCGCTAACCGTGTCTACTTTTGACGATTCCGAAACGTACGCCGAACGCTTTCGCCTCTTTCTTTTTCTGCGCTTTCGGCAAACATCCTTTCCCACGACGCCTCCATCATCGCTTCGGGTCGCGACACGCGGAGCCGTGCAGCTCCTTGGTGCTTCTACTACACCTTCTATCACGCTCGCACTTCTTGAATTCTCCGCCACGTCAGACTGTCGGGCCAAATTATCTGCGTCAATGCTGATAAAATCTAATGCTGGGCCCTCGCCGACGGTATCGCCTAACCCTTGAAGCGTGGCGTCCTTGCTGTTAGCCAGCACGCTAACCGTGTTCACGTTTGACGATTCCGAAACGTCCTTTTGCGGCACGAGGAAGGTTTCCAGCTTCTCCTTGAGCCCATTAGGGCGGCTGGTACCAACCTCGTCCACGAAAGGAACGTCTTCCGGAATAGTCCCTAACTCTAGACAGGCCAAGGCCTTGTGCTCGATATGCTTTACCTTCAGGCACTCTTGAAAGCTTGGGCCTTTCTCTGGCGCGATCCCGCCAACGGCGACCTGTCGCTCGTTGTTCTCTCTCTCGCTCTTACGCTTACGCCTCCTTTCCTCGAACGCCTGTCTATTTGCTTCGAGTTTTACGCGGCGTTCCTCTCTTTCACGCGCACGCCTCTTTTCCTCCCTTTCGAGTTCTGCGCGGCGTTGTCTCTCTTTCTCCCTTTTGAGTTCTGCGCGGCGTTCCTCTCTCTCCCAGTGTCTGAGCCGCTCTTCCTTATTTTGGTTGGCGTATTCCCATTCTTCACAGAACTCCTCATCATCGACCCCCAGATCAATGATTGCCTGTATGATTAGGAATTTTCCTGCCAAACCCTTTGTATCGATCCCCAATTCCTTACACAACAGCAACAAGTCCGGCTCCTGCAGCCTCTGTAAGTCCATGATCGTGCTGAGTGCCTGCTACTTCCAAAATAACTATCCGAGAGTACATAACCTTGAGTCCCTCGGCAAAGTTATCTACCAGTTCTAAAACCCTCGCTTAGAACCTGGTCCACATCAAAGGAAAAGCCAAGCACTCACCCACACGTGATCGATGTCTCGAGACAGCTGCATTCCCTTAGGCCGACTGTTGTTGTCGCTTGTAGCTCCAGATCCCAGCGCTGATCGCCAGTTGTTGCGACCGGGTATTTGGATCCATCCCACCGCTGCAACCAGTTGTTGCGACCGGTATTTAGATCCGTCCCTCCTCGGCACCAGGTTGTTGCTACGATAGGGCAGCGTCGTACCCGGACTCCGTTTGGTAGCGTAGTCGAGTCTCCGGGTTGACGAACTGATGCTAGCAAGATGAGAAAACAATAACAAGTTTACTGGCACTTTTCGTACACTCCATTACATCGTGACAAGGTCAGAGTTCAGCGACGAGCGAATTGGATGAGCCTGTTACCGAGGGCTCAGAGCCCCATTTCTCACTTAGCACCGTCGTTTTAACCCCTCAGGCTGGCTCCTCCTTCTTGATGGCCACCAATCACACACACGACCCCACCCACCACGGCACAGTCTATTTCACTGTCGCTGAGGGGTCGTTTCACTCTTGAAACAGCAAGGGTCAGGCGGTCGACGGCACGCTTGTGAGGGAAGCAAGGCAACAGGTTCCTCGGGCTTGTTCCTAGAACTCTTCCCCGAAGGGCAGAAAAGGGTCTGCGGCGACTCCTGTCAAGACATACAGGTCAGGTCGCCTAGGCAGCCCACCAAGCCAAATCCAAGTGGCCCATTGTCGGTCGTTTCCAGTCCCGGGGATTCCGTTTCTAGGAAGGATGCAGGTGTTCTAGCAGTGTGAGAACGCATCGCCCGTCCCTTCTCATGGTCAGCGCGTCGCCACCGACTGCCAGTCATAACACCTTCGCCAAAAATATTATCCGCCTCGTTTTACACCAATGAACGATCCTGACGGTAGAGATTTTTGTGAATACCCAGGTTGTTTGCTCACATGACGTCACGCATCTCAATCTACTCTGTCAAACATTAAACCACTGCGGTATCGTTTTCAACAGAATAATAACTTTAAGCATTATTACAACTTTCAAGCGCGATAGCGTCGTGGATTAAAGAAAATAGGAGATTGCAGGTGTCTATCTTGTCCTTTTTTGTGTATTTCTTTACTCGCCACCTCATACATCATGCCACACACAGCAACGGCGGCGAGCGGCATGTCATGTTGTGCTGCGGATGGTACGAGCTACAGCGTACTCGACCACGAGCCGAGCGCAGGTTCTGACGAGCCGACCGAACAACGCGACCGATCGCACTGGCGAGACTAAGCTCGTCGCGGCACGAGCGAGTTTACATGCTGCGTTTATAACGTCTAAGGGCTTGTGTGCAATGCAAGAAATGCACATGGAGAGGCACGCTCTCGCTAAAAAAACCAGTTTCGGAAATGGTCCAACCGACTTACAAAGACCGAAGCCCTGTGAGTGGTTTCGCGGTTGGTAGTGGCTTCATTGACAGCAAACGGATAAAACAAATTTTTCCTTCTCTTGTAGACTTATGACACAAACTCCATATTACACACTCAGCTATACAGCGGTTTCCTTAATGCAAAGTTTCTAAATAACGGTCGCGCGTTTACGTCCGCGGCACCTGCTCCCACTATTCTCATGGCTTCACATAAATTTAAATATTCGCAGTAAATAGAACCTTTCCGGCAATATAAAGTGTCAACGCACTTATACTTTTATTCGTGTTCGCAATCCCAAGCCACGATTACAGCAACCGCCTCGTGCGCGCAGCGCGCCATAAAACTCCGTTGCCGCCGGCGTCACAATCGAAATATGGCCGCACCAACTCACTTTCTTGTAGCTAGCTCCTGTACATGCTCGCTAGCTTTTCTGCGCCTTCGACAACGTCACGAGAGCGCACCAAGTGATGTGATGATGATATAAGCTCGCATAGGCGCACTATGACAAGGATGACAGCGGCACATAAAGGCACCAAACGTAGCCTCGGTGATCGGTTCCGGAAGCGCACCGGAGCCTATCGCGGAGGCCGTGCATCAAAGACCGCTTGGGAGCAGTTTCGGCGCAGTAATGCGTTTTGGAGCAGGATGGCGCAGCAGAAGCGGATTGGCGCAGCGTGGCGCAAATGGCGCAGCACTTCCACCCCTGCACCATCAATGCGTTTGCTCTGAATGCGACCACGAAGCAAGTGAAATGAAAACGCGTACGGTTAATTTGGTATACGCAAGAATTGTGACTATCAGTTAAGCCCAAAACTGCACGTTTCGTTTCCAACTACTGCTGAAATACACCCCTTTTTTCCTGTAAGCGCGCCTCATCATGTATTATTATTAACCAAGGGTCCCGCTGTAGTCTTGAGGGTGTCTACCGAGTTGACATTTCTAAATTCCCCGAGTTTTCCAGGTTTTCCCTTAGTGTTTTTGCTAACATTCCCTGAGTGAAACGGAACTTTGTTTTATGTCAAGATGGGTAGACACCATGTCGCTCAATGATGTCACTCTCTAATACGCACGTTAAAAAATAAAAACGACTTAATCCCATTTGAATAGTACAGAGTGCAGTTAAACGTCAATATAGCGAAGATGTTAAAAGCGGCAATTTACTTCGTTATATCCAAACTTCGTTAAACTGAAATTCGACCTTTCATGCAAGGCACAGTTACCGAAGGATTAATTTTAAACTGAAAATCCCACAAGAATGGTCGACTAATACGCAAGATGGAAAGTTTTTTTTTTGCATGAAAAAAAATCAATTTTGTTAAGCCTGAGGTGCAGCAATCACAGTTGGATGCCTTGCTAGAGTGTCACGTGTAAGGACGAAACAAATGCAGGTTTAACGCACTGTGGAATTACGCTTATTCTGCTGTGGCGGCTTGTTGTCAAATCCTCGCGCGTTTCCCAGAACAGTGCAACGCCGTTGCTTCCATGTTGCCTAGCCGAACAATTTGCTCTCCACGAACGCGCAACATCGAAAACCGTCGCACGTTAGAAAAAAAGAGTCACAGTTTCACCGCGAGAGCGAAATAGTGAATCGGACAGCAGCAAGTAGGAATTTTATACGAATATAGACTAGCAGCTCACTCCTTCAGCAAACGCAGCCGCTGCAGTAAGAGAAGTGACCTATCTATGGCTCAGGGGCGGATCCAGGGGCCTGCTTTGGGGCGGGGAGGGGACGAATACAAAGGCTGAAGCCTCTGCCTCAGCAGTGCATTTTGGCGGGTCACGCACATTTACAACAGCTCAGGGGAGATTATGGCGGCGCCTAAGAAGCCTTCGTTGGAAATGTGCATAGGGAAGAAGGAAAGGCTAGACCGATGAGGAGAGAGGTAGAGAGCAGGAACAAGATTCTCTTTACCCCTTGTGGGCAGTGGTAGGTAAAGCAACCTGACAAAGGAGGGAAAACTCAACAAGCAGCCTGACAAAGGAGGTGGAAGACAGGCACTATGACAGGCACTGAAGGGAGGGGGCGGGGGCTGGCTTTGGGCGGGGGGGGGGCGATCGCCGCTATTGCCCCCCCCCCCCCGGGTCAGCCACTGCTATGGCTTCAGCGGAAGTTTTGCAATTAGAGCATAACACCTACAAAGATATGAGCCGTCTGCTGATCCCCTCTAGATACCGCGGCACACGCGACCACACCCGCTGCAGGGGCGTAGCCAGAAATATTTTTCGGGGAGGGGGGGGGGGGTTCAACTATACTTTATGTATGTTCTTGTGGGCTTTTGTATGTGTGCGTGTATATATACGCAAGCAAAGTTGAAAATTTTCGGGGGGGGGGGGTTGAACACCCCCCCCCCCCCTGGCTACGCCCCTGACCCGCTGGTACAAAGTACGCACTTCCTGTCGGATTCATGCAGCCCCTCCACCCTCCCTCAGCAATCCTCCGGCTCCTATCTTCATGTGCCCATCGCGCGAAGGAGACGGTCGGCTCGTTTCATCTCTGCTTAAGGCCAACTCCCGGCGATTTTTCGAGTTCAGTTGGATCTCAATAAAATTCGCTGGGTCCGTTCCTTTTCACGTTCCCGTAATTTATGCCAAGTTACAAGCTGGAGAGATACGCAGATTCATTACAAATGAATTTTATTGATTGCCCCTACTCTCCCCACCTCGCTTCCCAGAATTATTGGCAACATTGTGTGCGTGACGTCATTTTTGGTATAGCAGAAGTGACGGAACCGAGGTGCCACTAGAGCGTCTGCTATCCGCAAGGCAACAATCGTGTGTGTTTGGCCCGACGTTACTAGATTCTATTCTAGTAACGTTGGTTTGGCCAGCGCTTCGTTGGCTGGGCGTGTGCATTTCAGTTCCTTGTGGTAGTGCGTGCGATGGGTGGCAAGTGGTGTTGAGTTGTGGGCTGCACACGGTTGCCCGTTGGCAGTCACGAAACACTCGCACCTAACGATTACAGTGCGTCTAGCAATGCCGGGTTACCGCACGGAAAGTGCGGTAATACCGTACCGGCTAAAGAATGCACATGCGGAAACATTACCGTACGGAAACACTTTCCGTAACGTATACAGGGTGCACCGTGACCGGCCCTATCGGTATACGGTCAGCTGCGCGTCGTGCTAAACAACGTAGCCTAATCTAGTAAGGTCGTTGCGAAAGGTGGATCGTACTTTGCTTATATTAAATTCCTTCGGCCCTACCAACGCGATGTTGAACGCCGCTATTGCCAAACTTATGCACTCTTCTCACAGCAAGATTAAAAAAAAGTCACAGTTTCGCCGCAGCAGCGAAGCAATGAATGCGATAGCAACAAATTAGAATGTAAGGCGAAGAACGGAAAGCAGCTCGAAATTGCCAGCGCGTCGCTCGAGCCCAAAGGACGCATGAAAACAACGCACACAGGACGAGCGCGAACTATCATGCGTCACAGCTCTATACTTGAAGCGAACTGCTGAAACATGAAGCAGGACGCACGAAACGAACGAACATGTATACACAGGACGAGCGCGAACTAAATGTCGCAGTTGTTACTTATTTCTGTTTGAACAGCTCGCTCCTTTCGCAAACGCGGCCGCTGCAGCGAGCGAAGTGACCTTCGTACGCTCTGTGACTTCAGCGCGGACATCGCGGGGAAAGCACAAGACATGCAATCCCCCGCTCCAACCCCCGGCCGCCCCCTTCTTTCCTTGAGATAAGCGCACGAAGGCGACCACGCCCTGTAGGGCGAAGAGCCTCGGCGTTCGCAGGAGCGGGGCGACGACATTTAAAGAGCGCCCAGCGCGCACATCGCGCCATCTCGCTGGTGAGTAAGAAAGCACGCTGAAGTAAATGGTGTATATAAATAGTTCGCCGTTAGTATGCTGAAAGACGCTGCTCTACGTGGCTTAGCCGTCTAACTACGCGAGTTGCGGAGCGAGAGGTCGGCCGTTCGATTCCGCGCGTCGGAAAGTATTTCTAAATTTTTTTCTTTGTGGCTTTTTATATATAGATACATATACATATACGGTGCATGACGGCGGCGACGGCAAAAATCATCAAAGACTGTCCATATAATTGCTATCGCAATAAAAGATTTAGTTAGTCCGCAAACTTCTCAGCGATAGCATTTTACCCGATCGCGGCCCCAGAAGCTTGAGCTGTCTGGACAGGTGGCGCCATCTGGCGTTGGAATGCGCAACCAGGCAAGCAAAGAACTAAACAGGTGCGTTCCACTTCATCGAAGAGGATCTGAATGGCGATCTTAGGTGGCCTCAAGTGCGTCGGAATCGCAGCTGTCGTTTTCCGACAGCTCCGAGGAGCTTGTGCACGTGGCAGGGTCAGACACACAAGAGATATTTCCGACGGAGTCACCTTTTCCCTGAGCGTCTGCTCTTCGCCGCTGGCGGGACCGCTACGCGCTGGCGGGACCGGCATGCCTTGCATGATTTCCGGTTTTTCCCGACTAATACGTCACGTGAAGGCAGCATGCTCGCTTGGGTTTCGGTTTGGATGTCGTGCTTTTTCGCTTATTTAAAATTATTCTCCAATATCCCGAGTATTTCTACTGTCGGGCCCGTGACAGGAGCGTCTCAGGAACATAAAAGCGCCATTACTTTGACATGGCCGAAAAATCACCGGAGTTGGCCTTTAAGCCCCGTTCGTCGGCAGCGCTCGCGCACTTTCACTCGCACATGGAGTATACGACGCGCGGGGTGATAAGGAAGATCATGACGAAGGCAAAAATTTCGCCTGAAGTGTCTATATAATTGCTATCGCAAAAAAAAGCAAAATAGCTGCGGGCTAAGATCGCACGAAAGCACGGCAACAGCCTGAACTACGGCACATCCGATTATGGTGGCCAGGTTTCTGTTCTCCGACATCGCGCGCCGAATCAAGCAGGTGGGACCCGTGCCACTGTCGCGAATTTCGGTCGCCGCTATGCCTTGGCTCTGAAATGTTTTGCAATTCGGCTTTGCAGCAAAACGTCCACATGAGCAGTGGCGTGGCTGATAATTGCGAGCTGCAGCCCCCAAAAATATCGGTAGACTGCCTAAAACTTATTTCAGCAGTGCCCTCACCGGGAAGAGAAAAGAAAAAAAGCGTTCACTTGCTGTAAATAGGACTGTTAGTTACGCTCGCTCTCGCCTGGAAATTTGTTCTATTCTTCACAGCGTCCTAATAGCATCTTTGAAGCTCGGGTTCAGAGAGAGTGTGCTCTCCGATAACCGACAACATGCGTCGTCGTCTTTTTCCTCGCCGATTGGGATGGTTTGCAAGATACAAGCCTTGTCGACGACATCCGCTTCCTGAACGATCGCAATAGCTTGCAAGATATAACTCAGACTCGTTACATCTACTGTTACTGCTTCTACAACTAATAATGATTGTTACTTGACACGCGGCTATAACAAAAGCACTATATCGGGCGCTAACGCACAGCACGCGCAACAAAGAATATAGAACTACACTGCGTAGTCACAGAACACCCTGACAACATTGCGCGATACGATGCGCCGTGGTTCCCGTATGCCACGCATTAGCCGTATTCTTTCCCACTCCACCGCTCCCAAGGCGAGGGAGGTGCGCCCTTACCCGCAGCCGCAGCCGCAGCGGCCGCTCGATTTCAAAAATGCGCTCACAAAATCTCGAGTTAGCGTTACCGCGATTTTCGTTGCCTTTCAATAAAGTTACTGTGGATTTTCTCTCATGGGTGCACAGTTTCCCTGAGTTTTCCTTGAGTATTTCGAGATTATTCAAAATCTCTGAGAATGCCCGCTTTTCCCGGTCGGTAGACACCCTGAAGTCTTTGACTATGGGACCCTCGTCTGTATATTACCTGTATCCATTTCAATGTATTCAAGGCATGACAAAGCAAATTTCAAATTCCAAACAAGTTTGTCCCAGTCGAGCGTCAGCAGAGGCCTGATGCAAAGAACTTTGGGAAGGAAAGCATCGATGGCTTCACCACACGTAATTGGCTGAAATGCTCAAGTAGGAGACTCACAGACTCCTGCAGGACGTCGCCGACGGCGTCCACCTTGAGCAGCGACGTCTTCTGTTTGTCCATGCGAGCGTACATGTTCTGCACGGCTTGTGCGTGGGCCGCCTTGCTGCCCGTTACCAGCAGCACGTCCATGCTCCTGCACAATTGGACGGGCCCCAAACAAATGACCGCCATTCAAATAACTGCGTTGGTCAACTAACTGTATAAAAAGCGTCAATCTCGAAAAAGAACTTTGACATGTGCGCGTTCATTCGCAATTTGTACGACACTGTGTTAGCGATCGCAAACAGTAGAGTACGACCGCATGAACTCCGCAGAGTCCCATAGCTGTTTAGAGGCCTCAGCTCAACGGCATGAATTCTCACTGGTACAGAATGTTTTCCTGTCTATTTTCCGAGCGAAATGTTTCTCAATAATTATGTATCCAGAAATGCGGCATCGTAAAGCTAACGGCGCACGTCGTAGCAATCCCATGTTAATGACACGTAGAAAGCTGGCTGGCCAGGCTTTTTCTAAGTGATCATTTCCTTAAATTATCGATAACTCATGTTACAAACAGTTAACTTACACAGCATGCAACAAATACAGCCAGTGAGGAAACGTTTCATTAACCCTCTTTCTGAGCACACTGATCATCTTCCTGTAAGAACTTGCAGGGGAGGAAGCAGGCTCCAACGTTTTGGAGCAGGGCGGAAGCATCAAAATGACTATTTTGGACCGGAGCAACACATTTGTAGCTTTGTAGCAGAAACAGGGAAGATTGGAGTGGTCGCCCTCCCAAGAGCATCTAAATTAACAAACGATTATTTCAACAAATACAAGGTAGAAAAACTCATGGGCCAAGTGAAATTTCCGTGGAAAATGTATGCTCGTCTTGCCAAGCAACTTAACAAAATAAACTTGATTAATCTGTAACAGCATGGAACTGTAACGTTGTGCAGACTGTAGTAACAATTAGGGCGAAAGCACAACACAACAACAATAAGAATCAATGTATTGGGCATAACAAGCATGAAATACACAGCACGAACCAGTAGTTGCACTACTAATAAAGTTTTCAAGGCAGCCTAAATTAGGCAGGTCTTCGGGATAGCCTAAACTAGCACTACTAGCAAAATGATATTTCATTTATCTTCATTGACTGAAGAAGCGAATCTATTTCTTTGATTCGGCCTAACACACGTACCTGACAGCTTAGAGTTCACGTCACCAAGCAGAATATCTCCACTCTTCGCGAAGAGTGGGAATATTCTCCGCGAGACTGTTGCTGCGTATTTTAGGAGCGGAGCTCTTTAAGCGTGTCGTTGCGCGAGGTAGTGCGAACAGAAGCTATCATCATCATGAAAAGGCACGCGCTTTCTTCGTCCTTTTCTTCCTTTCAATCCTCCTCTTCATGTTCTCCTTCACTCCTTAAACACGCGCGCCGATTTCTCCGGTGCGGGATCGAATAATCTGATAGGTGAGGCAACGACTACACAGAGAGAGAGAGAGAGAGAGAGAGAGAAAGAAACAGAAAAAGAGAAATTCATGGCGAAAAAAAATTCTTGGCGAGGCAGGGTTCGAACCCGCGAGCCCACGATCTGCAGGCGAACGTCCTAATCATTCGACTATCCAGGCGCGTTAGCAGATCATAGCATAGCCTTGTATAGTACAGGAAGGTGGCGGCAAAGGAAAGTGAGGATCAGACAGACAGTAAAGCATAGCATAGAACGATAAAGAAAGACAGAAAGAGAAAGCAAGAGAGAGACAGAAAGAGGAAGCAAGAAATAAAGAGAGAGAGAAAGAAAGAAGCAGAAATAAACAGAAACAAAAAAAACAGCAAGAACAGAGAGATGAGAAAAAAAATTCACAGCATATCCACGGGTGAATGATGAAGAGCTTGGGCGAAGCTCCTGAAGCAATCATGGTTACACCGCGAAATCTTCAGTGGTTTCGCCCAGCAGTAATCAAAGCGATAGCCCAGTACACCATCAAAGACGTGACAAACACTGTATATATTTATACT
The DNA here is from genome assembly GCF_013339695.2 of Rhipicephalus sanguineus. NCBI lineage: Eukaryota > Metazoa > Arthropoda > Arachnida > Ixodida > Ixodidae > Rhipicephalus > Rhipicephalus sanguineus. The sequence continues at coordinate 316,534,756 of NC_051176.1, forward strand.
GTGAGCTCCAGCTCCAAATATAGCCGTATCCTAAAACGAGGTCAGGCAACCCTGGGAGCCAACGAACGTTTTCCCGCCGCGAGAGAGCGGAGAGCCGCGGTATCCGGCTTCATGCAATGTGACCGTCCTTTGTATTCTGCCTAGCCTTCTCAAATTAAACGTTTTTCTACCCTTTCCGTCCTGTTACTCCGCTCACACATGGCGCAGTCGACACCCGCAACCTGCCACAGCCAGTTCGCTCGCCAAGTAAGTCGCCGTGCCCTCGCCTGAGCGCTGTTGAACGCCAAATCAATCCTGAGCCTACCCAGCACGGCGTGTCAACAACGATGACGTTTATCAACTGGGGTGTTTCCACCGCAGAAGACGTTGCCACATTGAATGTACAGTTGATTAAAACTGAGCTGCAACTCCGGAGCCTCTCCACAACCGGCAACGAGGAGTAACTAATTGACCGACTACTGGTTGACACTGCCAAAGAGCCACCGCCAAACCATGAACCCGCGCCATGCGTGCCTGCAATTTCAACGTCGTTCCCGACCGTGCCAGTGCCTACTATGTCATTCCCAGCTATGCCAACCTTCACGTCAGACCCAGCCGAAAACATGCAGCGCATGGCAGCTTTTCTTCACCAGAACATGGCCGTGATGATGATGACGATAGCCAGTCAAGCGAACTCAGTGCACGTGACAACACCACCAGATCTCTCAGCTTCACTGCCTACCTTGAACGGCAGTGGTACCCCTACTTTCAAGCACTGGATCGAAGAGCTCGAGCGCATTCAACGACTTGCACGATGGGAAGATCCGACTCTCCTCGCCATCGCGCAAGGAAAGCTACGTGGTGTCGCAGCCGACTGGCATGCCTCCACAGGGCAATTTACCACCTGGGCCATCTGGAAGGCCGGACTCCAAGAACAATTCGGCGAGCAACTTTCGATCATACAGTGGCAACAGAAGGTCACAGCCCTCACACAAAAAAATTACAGCATATCCACGGGTGAATGATGAAGAGCTTGGGCGCAGCTCCTGAAGCAATCATGGTCTCGGGATTCGCTTCTCGTTGAGCCCGTTTCGCAGCGGCGTCCTTGGCGCGGACCGTCACGGGATCCGCCTGGCTGCCGCCAAGCGAGCGCCCGCCGCTGCGCATCGCCCATGCTCCGCCAACGATCCGACAGGTACGGCGACGATCCAGGAGAATGAGAGACGCTCGCTCCCCGCGCAGCCCGCGCAGCAGCCAATCGGGGAGCAGCGGCACTTCCAGCGCCATCTAGTCTCGATTCACACAAGCGCCATATTGCACACAATTCTATTGGACCAACGCCATCTAGGAAATGAGACGAGAAATGGTGATGACGACACAGATTGTGTACAGCGCCATCTAGAATATCGTCCCTGAACTGCAGTTTTTATGTACTTCTATGAGACAGCGCCATCTATTGCATCATACGGGAGATCCGTTTACGCCGGACAACGGAGGGGTGACAAGGTTAGACTAAGAGGAGCTACGCCCCTAAAAGCCGGAGAGAGCCTGCAGCAGCACACCTTTGCAAAGCTCAAGATCATGTCACGCTGTCCAATTCCCATTACTGACAAGGAACGTATCGAATACCTCGTTCAAGGCATTCGTGACGACCAGGTAGCCACATTCATCGCTGTTCAGCAACCCCGTACCGTCGATGACTTTCTTAACGTTGTATCCGAAGTGGATAGAACATTGGACCACGCCCGCCTGATCTGATCTCCGCAGTCAACAGAGCAATTCGCAGGACAGCCGGTACGCCCCCAGTTCGAGAGTGCTACTCCCAGATCTGACAGTACTGTGAATTCCCCACAGAATGCTCGACCATCTACGTTCCAGCACGCTACACCCATGAGGCAGCCTCCTCGTATTGCCAGCCTACCACCAGCTGACCAGGAGTCAAGGTACGAAGCCATTGCCGCTAATTATGGTGCCCCGGCATATAGCAGCGGCCAAGACTTGCGAGACGCTGTTTGTTACAACTGTCAAAAGAAGGGTCACCCTGCAAGTAAATGTACTGCACCAAAGCAGCCTCCTGGTGACAACAAGCAGACAGTCCCCAAAGCACCAACAGCCTGTGTTGGCCGTGTCAACGACACCCTGTATGGATCCATGTTCAGATGTGCCATTGTTACCGCTCAAGTCAAAGGACTGGGAGAGATCAGTGCTTTCCCTGATAGCAGCTCGAATGTTACTATTCTTGCAGCAAGCCTAGCATCAAACCTCAAAATCGCACCGTGGACCAAGCCACCTTTGCTTGTCGTCGGCGGGAGCTCCGTCATACCTGAAGGATCAGTCTTTTTGAGAATCACCATCGGACCCCTATCTGCAGTTGTCGAAGCAGCCATCCTTGAACGGAACGCCCTTCCCCTCATTCTGGAAGAGGATTGGTTTTACGCAGCTCAAGCTGAACTCCACTTCAAACCTCCGAAGCTGCCTGTGATCTGCCAGCCATCTACCAACGTTGTCGTGCAGTGCAAAGAGGAACTGTTGCCAAGGATGTCAAATGCAGTAATGCTGACAACGTCTGCGTTGTCGCGTTTTGATCCCGCGCAGCCCACGGCAGAGCCGCTTCAAATAGAGTATGAACCGGACAAGAATGAACCCTTGTGGAGCCAGCTCAACAAGGCGGCCCTAGTTCAACTGAAAACATGCACCACAGGCCCACTCCAGACGAGCTCCTCCAGCCCGTTGCCTTCAGGCCCACTTGCTAACGTCCTTGATGATCCCCTGACTGACATATGCTTTGGGGCTCAGCTCAGTCCCGAAGAACAAGCGGCCGCGAAGTGTATTGTACAACGTCATGCTGGTCTTTTCAGCACCAGCCCAGAGGACATCGGTCTCTATGAAGGCATCGAACACGAGATCAAGCTGGTGCCTCATGCCAAGCCCTACGGTCGACAGCCGTACCGCTACACAGCCAGTGATAGACAATTTCTCGAGCGTCAGACAGCCATTCTGCTTGAGAGTGTCATCATCCGGCAATCCTACGGCCCTTGGGGCTTCCCAGCAGTGGTCGTGACACAAAACGACAAAAAGAGACTGTGTGTGAATTATATACCCCTGAACCAAATGACAGTGAATGTTTTACAGCCACTTCCCCGGGCCGACGACATTTTTGATGACCTTGCCGGAAGCTCCTTGTTTGCGGTCTTGGATTTGTGCTGTGCATACTGGCAAATCAGAGTGAAAGAGGAAGACCAAGAGAAAACCACATTCATCACGCCCCAGGGTACTTTAAAATGGACGCGAATGCCTTTCGGGTTGAAAAATGCACCATCCACCTTTCAAAATGCGATGCATAAAATATTTTCTCAGCAAAAACCTCGACAGTCCAAATCAGGTGTACGCACGTACCTGGACGACATCATCATCTTCACCGACACCTTCTTGGAGTTACTAGATCTTCTGGAGGATACTTTGACTCTCCTGCAGGAAGCCGGCTTCAAAGTTTCCTTGAAGAAATGCACGTTTGCTGTTTCTTCGGTGAAGTTTCTCGGATTTCTGATCTCGGAACAAGGCAAGCAACCAGACCCCTCAATGATTGAAGCACTCCTGCGAATCCCTGTGCCGAAAACGTCAAAACAGGTGCTCTCTTGGCTCCAAACAGCCGATTTTTACGGACGCTTCATACGTGACTTTTCGAAGATTGCTGCGCCTCTCCAAGCCGCCATTCGGACTGTCGAATTCGAGTGGACACCTGAGTGCCAGCGGGCATTCGACACTATTCGCTCTGCACTAACGTCAGTGTCATGAGTAAGGAGAGGACGTATGGACGACGAAGACGACGAAGTAGGAGGAGAAGCACGCGGAACAGGCACGAGCGCGTGCAGGGTAGCGCACGGCGCGATGCGCGTGACACGAGCCGAAAACGAAGGCAGCAGTTCGATGAGCTGGCATTGTTTGCGTGGCTACTGAAGAAGAAGGTCGCATTGGCAGCTACGTTCTGTCAACGGGAAGGCAGCGAGCGTTCGATACCGGAGGCCGTGACACTGGCACTCCGTGGCGTGGCCGTTGACCTCGACGACGCTCGGGCGAGGCTCCTCAGAGGTGCTGCAGCACCTTACGGCAATCCCGGACGCACCAGCAGCAGTCCCCCTTCAAACTTCGGCCAGCAACAATCCCCGGGACGCCACGTCATCATGTACAGCAGGGGCCGAGCTCGTACTTAGACCTGAGCGGCAGCGACGCCTGCCCACGTCAGCGACCGGGAAGCGGCTTACGGCAGCGTGGCCAACCGTCGCGTATCGGAGCGACAATTGAAGAGGATCGTCGGATACATCGACTGCGGATCCAACCCCACGGAGGCGGGACTCATGGAGTTTGACGGAACCAAGTAAGCGTGTTCTATCCAGACTACGATTCGACGGCGAGGCCTACGTGGCCAGACACTCTAGTAGCGACGCTAGTCGTAGGTTTGAAAGTACTGAGAGTTGTGTTTGTTGACTTTCACATATTTCCTGTGTGGTTATAAGATTTTCTCTGTTAGTTATTTTGAGTGTTTTCTTATAGTTTTTCTTGTGTGCAATTAAATTATGTTTGCTGTGCCTACCTGCGCCTTCTCAATCTATCTCCAGCGCACACGCCTCCGAGATCGGTGACAAAACAATTGGCGAGCCTGCCAGGATCATCAGATTCTAGGATCATCAGGTCCCAGGATTCAATCCGGCCGAGTCACCGATTCTCAGGGGGAATAAGTTGGTGCGGAGATGGATTGGGAGCGCTTGACGGCGATAGCTAAAGATCTAGGAATGACAAAAGAGGAGACTTTGAAGTTTTTTGATAATGCCCAAGTAGAACATGAGCGCGAATTTGAACGCGAAAAAGAGCTTCTCGAATTGAAGTTGAGACTAGCGCAACTTAATCGTGTTCCGCAAGACGACCAGAGTGTCACATCAGCATCCTCTGGCTCGCAGTCACCCAAAACTACCCGCATATGTCCGAGAAAGTTAATGGCTCCGTTCGATGAAAGACGTGATGACTTGGATGCCTATTTGCACAGATTTGAACGGATTGCCAGGGTTCAAGGTTGGGACAGAAGGGAGTGGGCAACAGCACTCAGCCTTTGTCTGGTAGGAGAAGCCTTAAGTGTTTTTGGCCGAATGCCCGCTGATGACTCCATGGATTATGACAAAGTCAAGAAAACACTGTTGCAAAGATTTAGGTTGACGGCAGAGGGCTTCCGTGAGCGGTTTCGTGGGTGCAAGCCAGAGAATGCAGAGACAGCGAAGCAGTTTGTGTGCCGCTTGTCAAACTATTTTGAAAGATGGATGGAGATGGCGAATGTAGAAAAAACATATGAAGGCGTACGTGATTGCATGGTCGTGGAGCAATTCTTGAATTGTTGCAGTAACAAGTTAAGTGTTTTCCTGAAGGAACGAAAGGTAGCCTCACTTGATGATGTAGCAGAGCATGCCGATCAGTATTTGGAGGCCCAGGGATTTAGAAACCTAGGGAAGGCAAATGAAGGCTGTGACAAAGCAAGAACAGATGAGTCAGAGGGTAGACCTCAGGGGGTACCGAACACGCCACAGAGACAACTCAGGTGTTTCCTGTGTAACCGCATTGGGCACCGAGCTATGAGTTGTCGAACTGGAGATGGTCGTTCACAAGTAGTGGTGTGTCAGTTGTGCAACAGAAGGGGACACCGGGCGAATGAGTGTAGGTCAGGGACTACAGACAAAGTAGCCTGTATAGTGGACTCTCAGGATGGTAGCACAAGAGAAGTTGGGACTAAAGACACAGTAGCTTGTATAGTGGACTCACAGAGGGATAGCGTGGAAGAAGGGCAACAGGCACAGAAAGAAGAGTCGGGTAAGAACGAAAGTAAGCTGTACTCTCAAGGAGACGGGTTACCGGTCGTAGACGGAGAGGTGCATGGACAAAGGGTGAAAGTTTTGAGAGATACAGGCACAAATATTGTTTTGGTGAAAAGGAGCTTAGTAGACGAATCGAATCTAACAGGGGAGTACGCAACAGTCATTTTGGTGGATAGTTCGGTGAGAAGGCTTCCAGAAGCTCGGATAAAAGTTGCAAGTCCATATTACACAGGTTGGGTGACAGCAAAGTGCTTGGAGAAGCCCATGTATGACCTGATTTTGGGTAATGTGCCGGGAGTCAGGAAAGTAGATGAGCCTGATACGAACTGGGAAAACAACAGGGACGTGGTAGATGAACAGAATGCAACCAGTGGTAGAGTAGCGGAATCAAAGGAGAGTGGTAAGAAGGAATCATGTCACGACAGAGTAAGAGAAGTGCAGACGCCAATAGCAGAAGTGGCATTGGCAGCAATTACGAGAGCGGCGGCAAAGAGAGAAGCAGAGGCCACAAGATTGAAGGTGGTGACCATGCAGAGTATAGATATAACCCCTATGGAGTTCCGAGAAGAGCAGAAAAGGGATGAATCGTTGAAGGGTTGTTTTGAGAAGGTAGGGGAACCATTCAAGAAACAGCGAAGCAGGAATGTATTTGAGCTCCAAATACACGATGGACTATTGTATAGGAGATGCCAGTTTAGTTCAGGAAGGGAAGTACTACAGCTGATGGTACCCAAAGCTTTCAGGAAAGCGATACTTATCTTGGGACATGACAGTGCCATGGCAGGGCATCAGGGAGTTAAGAACACGCTGACTAGAATTACAGAAGAATTCTTTTGGCCTGGGATTCAGTCAGAAGTTAAAAGGTACGTGAAATCTTGTGATGTGTGTCAGCGCACAGTACCAAAAGGGAGAGTAGGCAGAGCTCCGTTAGGGAATATGCCCATGGTGGACATGCCATTTCGAAAGGTGGCGATTGATATTGTGGGACCAATATCACCAGCATCAAGGGCAACCGATATGTGCTGACATTAGTTGATATGGCAACTAGATACCCAGATACAGTCGCATTGAAAAAGATAGACACCATACATGTAGCAGAAGCACTGCTAGAGATGTTTTCTCGGTATGGGGTGCCTAAGGAACTGGTGAGTGATAGGGGGTCGAATTTCACTTCAGAAATTATGAATGAGCTGAATAGGCTATTGTCAATCGAACATAGGCTCACTACACCATATCATCCTATGTCTAATGGATTAGTAGAAAGAGTTAATGGGACGCTCAAGACTATGGTAAAAAGGATGTGCCAAGAAAAACCTAAGGATTGGGACCGGTATTTGCCTGCATTACTTTTCGCGTATCGAGAGGTGCCCCAAGCAAGCCTAGGCTTTTCACCATTCGAAATGATATATGGTAGAACAGTAAGAGGGCCATTGGCGATTTTGAGAGAACTGTGGGCTAATGAGCAAATTGAACCAGAGATGAAAACGACGTATACATATGTCCTGGAATTGAGAGAAAGGCTAGAAGAAACGTGTAAGGTAGCGCACGAAAGTCTAAGAGCTGCACAACAGCGATACAAGAAGTATTATGACCGAAAAACAACTGAGCGGAAGCTGATGCCAGGGGATAAAGCTTTGATTCTACTCCCCAGTGATAACAACAAATTACTGATGCAATGGAAGGGTCCATTCATAGTAACGCGAAAGAAAAGTGAAGTAGATTATGAGCTGATGGTACACGACAGTAAGAAAGTATTCCACATAAATATGTTAAAAAAATATGAGGAGAGACACCAGCCCAAAGGATTGGAAGTGGCCTGTATGATAGTTACAGAAGAGAAAGATGACATTCAAGTGGAAGCCTGTAACTACCATAAGAGCATGGGGCTAGAGAAGGTCGTTATAAATCCAGCTCTGGGGATGAAAGAAGCAGCGGAGCTTCAAGCATTATTAGAGAAATATGGTGAATTGTTATCTGACATGCAAGGGAGAACTAATGTTATCGAATGTAAGCTGGACTGTACCACGGCGACGCCAGTTTATGTCAAGCAATACCCTTTGCCGTTGATGCTACAAGAGGCTGTTGAAAAGGAGGTAGACGAGATGCTCCGCTTAGGGATTATAGAGAGGTCGACATCACCTTACAACGCACCGTTGGTGGTGGTAAAGAAACCAGACGGTTCTAACAGAATTTGCGTAGACTTCCGACAGTTGAACAATATACTCGTGGCGGACTCAGAACCTATACCGAGAGTGGATGTGGTTTTTGCAAAGGTCGGGGGAAAAAAGTTCTTTTCAAAGCTAGATTTGACCAAGGGGTATGGCAAATACCAATGGAGAAAACATCTAAAGAAAAGACGGCGTTTTCCTGCACACGAGGGCTATTCCAATTCAAGTATATGCCCTTCGGACTTAAGACCGCGGCAGCTGTTTTCACAAAACTGATGAGGAGAGTGCTCCACGGGATTAGAAACGTTGAGCATTATATTGATGATATTCTTGTGGCTACAGACACGTGGCAGGAGCACTTGGAAACATTAGCAATTCTTTTTCAAAGGCTTCAGGAGGCCAGACTAACAATTAAGCCAAATAAGTGTGAATTTGGGTTCCAAGCGGTGACATTTCTTGGACACAAGTTGGGCATGGGTCACATCGCCACAATAGAAGGAATTCTAGAGAAAATTCAAGCAGCAAAGACACCAAGGACTGAAAAAGAAGTACAATCATTTTTGGGGTTGACCGGATTTTATAGAGAATTCATACCCCGATATGCAGAGATAGCGGCTCCCCTAGTTGCATTAACGAAGAAGAGAGCCAGTAATGTTGTGAAGTGGACACCAGTAGAAGAGAAAGCATTTGATGCATTAAAGGAGAGTATGGCCAAACCGCCGGTCCTATTGGCGCCAGATCTAGAGCAGGAGTTCGTGCTCCGGACAGACGCATCAGAGCGAGCGCTGGGTGCAGTCTTGTTGCAAGAAAAAGACGGCAGGTTACATCCTGTATTTTATGCAAGCAGGGGATTAAACTCTGCAGATAGAAATTATTCGACAGTGGAAAGGGAAGGCTTGGCATTAGTATGGGCTGTCAAAAGGTTCCACATTTGTTTGTTCGGAAAGAAATTCAAAGTGCAGACGGATCATCAACCGTTAGAGTTCATAAACAAGGCGAAGTTGACAAATGGAAGAGTAATGAGATGGAGTCTTGCACTGCAAGAATATTCATTTAGTGTAGAATATATTAAAGGGAGAGAAAACGTGGGGGCCGACTTTTTGAGTAGAAGTTGTTGAGCGGCCAAAATAGGTGTAGAGGGTAAAACAGGGAATAGCAAAGCTTGATAGCACTAGGAGGATGAAATTGTGCAACATATATGGCGATGTATTGATGTGTGTGGTGTATATATAGTGCGATAGGGACGATTGACTTATATAGCAGTGTTGTGAAGTGACCAGCGAAGTGTGTGTGTGACAAGTATGTGGTGAAGTGTCAAGCGGAAAGGCCTGTGAGTTGACAAGAAGACAGGCATTACGACAAAAGAAGAAGAGTACAGTTTTTTTTGAAAAAAAAAACTTTCGGAAAAAAGGGGCCTATGTCATGAGTAAGGAGAGGACGTATGGACGACGAAGACGACGAAGTAGGAGGAGAAGCACGCGGAACAGGCACGAGCGCGTGCAGGGTAGCACACGGCGCGATGCGCGTGACACGAGCCGAAAACGAAGGCAGCAGTTCGATGAGCTGGCATTGTTTGCGTGGCTACTGAAGAAGAAGGTCGCATTGGCAGCTACGTTCTGTCAACGGGAAGGCAGCGAGCGTTCGATACCGGAGGCCGTGACACTGGCACTCCGCGGCGTGGCCGTTGACCTCGACGACGCTCGGGCGAGGCTCCTCGGAGGTGCTGCAGCACCTTACGGCAATCCCGGACGCACCAGCAGCAGTCCCCCTTCAAACTTCGGCCAGCAACAATCCCCGGGACGCCACGTCATCATGTACAGCAGGGGCCGAGCTCGTACTTAGACCTGAGCGGCAGCGACGCCTGCCCACGTCAGCGACCGGGAAGCGGCTTACGGCAGCGTGGCCAACCGTCGCGTATCGGAGCGACAATTGAAGAGGATCGTCGGATACATCGACTGCGGATCCAACCCCACGGAGGCGGGACTCATGGAGTTTGACGGAACCAAGTAAGCGTGTTCTATCCAGACTACGATTCGACGGCGAGGCCTACGTGGCCAGACACTCTAGTAGCGACGCTAGTCGTAGGTTTGAAAGTACTGAGAGTTGTGTTTGTTGACTTTCACATATTTCCTGTGTGGTTATAAGATTTTCTCTGTTAGTTATTTTGAGTGTTTTCTTATAGTTTTTCTTGTGTGTAATTAAATTATGTTTGCTGTGCCTACCTGCGCCTTCTCAATCTATCTCCAGCGCACACGCCTCCGAGATCGGTGACAGTCAGCGCCAATACTGGACCATTTTGACGCTGATGCACCCACGACAGTTGCCACAGACGCATCCGCTACAGCCCTTGGGGCAGTGCTCACCCAAAAGAAAGACGGCAAAGAGATTGTGATTGAGCACGCCAGCCGATTGCTGACAGAACCTGAGCGTAAACTACACAGCAACGTTTGGGAAGCTTTGGCTGTGCATCGGACCATTACAGTGAAGTTTCGACATTACCTACTAGGACGACGGTTCCATCTTCTGACAGACAACTGGTCAGTCGCCTGTTTGACCACAAACTTGAAGCCGTCTCGACGCTTCACAGGAATGCTACTCGATCTAGCAGAGTTTGACTTCTCTGTTGAACACCGACCAGGCCGTCAGAACCATGTGGCTGACATGCTTTCGCGTTATTCATGCGCCACAGTGTCTCAAGTCCACAGCCTCATCACAATGCAAGCAGAAGATGAAATGTGCAAGGCTATCCGTGCAAAGCTTCTGTCAGGACAAGAGAACCAGAACTTTGTTGTGGTCAATGAAATCCTCTGCAGGGTTGTGAGTCCAGTCCTACACACAAATGTTGTCCCAGCCAAAATGCAACAGCAAGTCCTTGAACTTGCTCATGATGCCAATGGACACATGGATGTGTCACGCACCCTCACAAAGATCAAAGAGCGTTATTGGTGGCCGGAGATGGCTGCTACGACGAAAGAGTATGTAGAAGCCTGTCAAGTTTGCTAGGTGTACAACCGGCCTACCACACGTTCAGTTGGCACAGTGTGTTACATGCCTACGACTGAGATTCCATTCAGTGCCATAGCCCTTGACCATATTACAATGCCAGGAACAGAAGAGAAGTACATCCTTAACGTCATTGACTTCACAACCAGATATATTGTCCCAGCAGCGGTGCCCACAACCTCAACCAAAGATGTGCTAAAGCACTTGCATTCGCTGTTCTACAGATTTGGAGCCCCAGACGACTGCCTCTCCGATCATGCCAAGTCATTTGAGTCTCACCACTTCAAGAATTTCATGCGCATGCATGGTGTGAACATGAATTTTTCAGTAGCATACCCTGCCGCTAGCAATGGACTCGTTGAGCGGGCCAATGGAACACTTGCGACGGTACTTCGGAAATTGTGCAATGGTGATCAGTCACTTTCGGTCACTAAACTGGAAGAAGCCGCTTTTGCTGTCAATACAACCCGCAAACGAAGCACTGGCTTTTCGCCCTTCGAACTTTTGTTTGGGTTCATACCAAAACTGCCACATCAAAAAGTTCGCCCGCATCAAGCCTCTGACCTCAGCGAAAGACTCCTGACACTGCCAGACCGGCGAAGCGAAGCCGTCAGTAATTCGGAACAAGCGCAAGAAACTCGGAAAACGATATATGACAGGACACACCGCGATGCATCGTTTGACATTGGCGACTTTGTACGGGTGCGACGACAAGAGCCTATCCTACAGGGATCTGAAAAGCTTGCTCCCAAGTTCAAATGCTTATACCAAGTCACACGCAAGCGAACTCCAGTCACCTACGACGTTCAACAGGTAACAAACTCCGCAATGTCTAGACCAGACACTCGAGTTGCTCATGTAAGCCAGATGAAGAGATACCGTCCACCATACGTCGACCCAATCCTGGCCCAGCCGACAGCCGGAGATGCATCCCCTAGTCCAGACTTCGCCGTGTCGCCGCCCGAGGACCACGTCCCTGTTCACGACTCCGCTGAACTTGTAGATGCACCTACCTTACCATCACGCGTAGATGAAGCCTCGGCCCAGCCTCCAAGTCGACGACCCCTGCGGCATCGAACACAACCCCGATATCTACAGGACTATGGCCTGTCAATGCAAGATTAGTGTTTCTTTTTCCAAGTGGACTTGGACTTTTAAGTGGGGGTGGGATGTGAGCTCCAGCTCCAAATATAGCCGTATCCTAAAACGAGGTCAAGTAACCCTGGGAGCCAACGAACGTTTTCCCGCCGAGAGAGAGCTGAGAGCCGCGGTATTCGGCTTCATGCAATGTGACCGTCCTTTGTATTCTGCCTAGCCTTCTCAAATTAAACGTTTTTCTACCCTTTCCGTCTTGTTACTCCGCTCACAATACAAGGAATTTTATTAATCGTAAGTGGTAGCTAGACGTGCCTTCCGTTCCCCCTTCATTATAATGGCTTTATGGTCGGTGAAGTGATGGATCGGTGATGGGTCGTAGTGGGATGTTTGCAAAGACGAAGTAGTGGGCAGTTTGCAAAGGTGGATTCCCTTCCCCCTTCATTATAACAGCTTTATGGTCGGTGAAGTAATGGATCGGTGATGGATCATAGTGGGATGTTTGCAAAGACGAAGTGGTGGGCAGTTTGCAAAGGATCAGTTATGGGAGATACTGTTCGGGAGATACTGCCGGTTAGGCCTTACGCCTTACGCCGGACGCGTGACAAGGTTAGACTAAGAGGAGCTTCGCCCCTAAAAAAAGAAACAGAGGAAGAAAGCGAAAAATAAAGCAAAACAAAGAAGGCCACCCAGTTCCGCACTTCCTTCAGGCTTGGCACCCCTAGTCCGACGCTGCCTTAATTTTTTTTTTCTGTATCGATCCAAACCGGTATTATAAAAAAATGGGAAGGGGCGAAGCATGTGAGGTAGGGTGTTTCAGCTCCACTAACGTGAAACCTGTGGAGGGGCGAAGTGTGCGGAGGGGCGAAGTATGCAGTGTGCGCCGGTGTTTGTCACAGCAAAATCACTGCTAATGGGCAATGAGAGACAGACGAAAGATTAGACACAGAGACCCGTAGTCCACTTTTAGTTAGTGCACACTGCGAATCTTTATCGTTGAACTACGCACAAGAGAAATCTCCCACCGGCGCTACACTGCACGTCAAGATCCAGTGCTTATATATATACGAGGTGGCCGGTGAACGGTTGTGCAGCGCGAGCAGCCGGTTTTTTCAATCAAGAAACTCGCTAGCAGACGCTGCCTGCGTGGGCGTTGCCTCTCGCGGGCGAGGGCGCGTTCTCGTTCCTTACGAGCTGGTAGTTCAGGTTTTTCCACACGGCGAGCGCTGAGGCGGTGGCGCCTTCTCTTGCGCTCAAGCAAATGACCGGGTCCCGACAGCAGACAACGATGCACGCAGAGACCCTAAGGTGCTTCGCCCCTGAAAGGTTTGGGGTAGTTTTCAATAATTGTTGGGGTTTAACGTCCCAAATGGGGGAGTTTTCAAGTGCACGTGTGCTGCCGTAACTTTGCCTGAAGAGCGGCCGCGATAAAGGCACGCTCTGATGCGGAGGTCGTGTGCGGAGGTCGTGTGCTGCGCTGCAGTCGTACCGTGCTTTCTCGGATGGTTACTTCGCCGTGCGCTTGTAGAATGGATCAAAAGTCGTAGATGCCTTTCCAGGCGTAAAACAACAAGTGAGTCGTGGAATGTCCCGTCGACCCTAACCCGGCCTTCCCGGTCTGAGGGATTTCTTTTATATAGTGACGTAAGCGTGGGCGCAGGTCCCCATACTGAACTACCCATTGGCTACTGTGTTGGTTTCAGGGGCGTAGCCAAGGGCGGGGGGGTTGGGGGGTTCAAACCCCCCCCGAAATTTTTCAGTTTCGCTTGCGTATATATACACGCACACATACAAAGGCATGCACGAACATACATAAAGTATGGTTGAACCCCCCCCCCGAAAAAAATTTCTGGCTACGCCCCTGGTTGGTTTCACTGGTTACTGCTGTGGCCCGGCACAGAAACTGCAGCTAAAAGCTTCAGGAAGTTGACATCTACTAACGCACTTGTGCAGAGAGCGAAATAAGAATGATCGTCGCAATAGAAGGCGTGTGACACAAGAGAACGCCCGGCGCCGACTTTCGCCTGCCAGTTTCCTCGCCTTCTTGCACGAAAAGCGACCACGTTTCCTTCTTGATAGAACGGTTGGCTTTCGTCGAAATTTTCCATGTCGCGAAAAACATGTGAAACCACTTCGACAGCGCAAAAAATGTGGTTGTGCGCCAAGCCGTGTTCATAAATGGTTAGCATGCAAGAAGGCGACTGAAAATGATTTTCAACTCGAAAATTGGCAAATATAGGCAAGCATGATCATGAAAGTAAGCAAGACAGAGGCAAGAGAAGATAACTTATGAGCGATTTTATGCTAGCTAGTTGGTAGAAATTCATAGTGAAAAAACAGCGCGACGTAGACACAGACTAGGAAGCACACGGGACCAGCGCTGTCCTGTGTGCTTCGTGCAGCGCAGCGCTGATCCTGAGTGCTTCCTAGTCTGTCTACGTCGCGCTGTTTTTTCACTATGCAAGAAAAGAGTGTATCAGACATGAAAACTGAAGCGGCGCACAGAAGATATGCGCAACTATTGGCGTGAGAAGGGGGCCTATTGGTTGAGGCTCGGCTGCATTTCATTCACTCGGGTCAATGAAAGTTATCTCTCGCTCCACGGGTGGCATCATGCGCCTCCGACACCCCTTCAGTTGACAGCTTTGTTCAAACGCGTTCAAATTTCTCTCCTTGGCAATAATGAAACGCTTCTTTATTCAATGATTACCACGCTTAGCCCGCAGGCGCTGCACCAGGGGGCTTACAAGGTACAGCACACTTGCTGACTTGATAAGCGATTCCATACGCTCATGGAATGAACAAAGAATGAATTAGCATACAGATTAGTTCTGGTGCGGTATTGTGAAATCTTAAAACAGTCACATTCTGCTTCCACCGAAACCAGAAGATTTGATGACCTTTGCTTCTTACGTTGAAGCAGAAATTAGACCTATGCAACGTCCTCTTTAAACAAAACACTTTTTGCGTGATACAACATTTTTACTACTGTGCTTATGAAGCTGCAACTTACTTGAGGTTTGCTTCAATGAGACCACTGATGTCCTTGCGGCTGGAAAAAAAACACAAGTTTACGTTTCGCACCTTCTTGTGACGAGTGCTAACACAGTTTACAATTCGCCATCGATTTGGCGTCAGGGCAACTTGTGCTTCGGCGTAATAGCGCGACAAAAGGCAATGGTTGATTTGTGCTTCAGCGATGCTACGTCGGCTGGCATAAGAAACGGTGGTTGCAATATGAAATACCTCCAATTAATGTTTCTTCTTGATGCACAGCGCCTCTATCGCGGCTGAATTCCACAAGCGCTAACAAGTTGCGATACGCAGTTCCCTTTGCAAGGTCAGTGGTGCAACCATGACTTTAAATGCGAAGGCGTTTCTTAGTCGAGCTCAGGCGTCCGGCGTTGTCCGCGCGCCTCTCCGCTCTCACTCCCTCTCCCATAACAACAACTGCGGGCGCGCGCGCAGCAACCTCGCCTCTAGCAACCGGAGCAGGTGATGCGGGCGGAGTAGCGGAGAGTGAGTGGAGAGGAGGAGCGCGCTCTGGCGTGTGAGGGTGCTCGCATCGCGGGAGCTCGGCGGGGCTCCCGCGTGTGCGGAGAGAGTGTAGGAGAGGGTAGGTGCAGTGCTTCGCCGCTCCTGCTCTCCAGGCGCTGCGCCGTGCTCCCGACCGGGCTGCAGAAATTACGCGCCTTTTCCTCTTCAAACCACTACCACCACCACCTTCTCTCGCCGTTCGCTCTCTCTCCTCCCTGCGCCACCGCCTCAATGCAGTGCGTTTGAAACGCGTTTGTAGCGTTTGTGCTGCCTTGGCACAGCCTGAAAACAGCGCGTTCTAAACGCGTTTGTGCTGCATTGAAGGCGGTGGCAACATCCCTGAGGTGATTACGAACGCACGTAGGAAGCGTTCGCTGAAAGAGGCGCCCAAAAGGGAGACACTTGAGCGCGTCGATGTGTCCAGCTTTACGCCATTAAAATTATTACGCCGTGTACTCTCGGCGCAAGAAATACATTCGCATTTCCTCACGATTCCCTTCGGGGAGGTGGGGGATTTTTTTTAACTTTTTCATTGCTGTTTTTAAAATTGTTATTGCACGGATCTCTGGCTGGCACAGAAAGCGCGCCTGTGCGCGTTTTAATTTCAATTTACACGACACTGCGAAATCCCTGGGCAGAAGGACTGAAGCTAACTTACCTGAGAAATGCGGCTTCAGCTCTGTCAACAGAGTCCAAGTACTTAATAAAATTTTGTACGCCATTTCTATGCTGACCATTCTTAGTTTAATTAAGTAAAATCAGCTCATTTGTTTGCGCAAGTTCACAGCACACACAAAATAGCAGCGAACAAGGCTTTTTAATACGAGCAAAACAAAAGCCTTGCTGGCAATTCTTAAGCCTTAATCAGGAGTTTGACTTTTTCTGGCACGTAGCGCCGTCCTACATGAACCACATGCAGTCTACGTCCATATAGTTCAATTTCGGAGAAAAGAAATCGGTTATAACCTTTCCGTTGCGCTCGCCGTTGATGTTGATGTCCTCACCAACGTCGTTCTCAAAAAAGTATGCCCCAATGGCGCCGCCGGCCCAAAATTCGCATCAAACAATAAGTATTTGTGGATAGATGGCCGCCTGGTGAACCTCGTGTGGGCTGGCCTCGTCCCATATACGGCAATTGTGCTTGTTAGCATAGTCATTCATGCAAAGATGCGCCTCGTCGCTAAACATGATTTTTCGCCGCAACGTTTGCACGAACGAACAGTCGTTTTGATAATTTCAACATTTGAACACGCTGTTGAACCGTGTAACTTTCCATGGGGACCGAACAACAGATTAGACAGACGCCACAAAAACAACATGGCCACCACAGATTGCGAACAACGAGCCGCCCTTAGTGGGAAACCCTATATAAGGCGTCCATCACGATGTAGCAGCGTCGACTCCCTGCTTCTGTGGCCATGTGAAACACGGTGACACTCCAGTACTTACATTCAGGTTTAGAACAGGTGGTACAATGAAAATTCTGGCTAACCTCCCTGTCTCTCCGCTTGTTTCTTCCTTCCTTCTCTGCTGACGTCTCAGAAAAATATTCAATGCAAATGGCGCCTCAGCTGCGCAATCAAATGGCAAAGCAATGTGCGAATCGTTGGAACTCAATCCAGCTGGTGAGGCGCATGTGTGCGCGGCGAAATGAAGTGCCTCAACCCGCTAGCTTGCGCGCGGGTCTTCTATTCACCCTGTCGACGTTATTAGAAGCGTCTAAGGCCTTATTCCCAACCTTCCATCGTTTATTCGAGGGGATGGCGATGATGATCCCAAAGTAATCGACCATTATCTTGCGTATTCGCTTATTATGCTTGCCTCTTGTATATCTCAGCGAAATAAAAATAAACTGATGCTTGAGAGCCCCGGAAAGAAAATGTATTTAGTTTTATTTCAAATTTCTTTGGTGCGTGCTGGCAGTGAGTAAGGAGAGCTTTTTAGAACACCACCACCTTCACAGGTGAGTCACTTGAATAATGTTGTAGTTTTCAATGTTCTTGTTGGTGCATTACATTTAGGTTCGCGGTGATGACCTTTTCTGAGGGATTTGCAGGCGCATGATATTGCGCCGCGGGAACGTCATGCGATTACGCTCACGTAAATCGCAGATACGTTACTTTCGTACTGGAGAGGGGCACGAGTAATATTTATTTGTAAGAAAAAAACCGCAAAGCATGCACAACGATTGCGGAACGCAACAGAGCATTCGAGGAATGCCCTGCTGAAGGCGATCTTACCTGCCAGGAAACGCCCGCCTCTGTGTGGCTCTGGCCGCAGCGACAAACAGCCAGCCCTTGTCAGTGCCGATGTCGAGTGTAAAAACGCATTCGACACAAAATGGTGGATGATTTCTGTCGCAGATAGTTGCTTTGGTCACCGCTCCATGACAACACGAAAAAGAAGAAGGGCCACGGTGATGCTGTTCGTGGCTTTTGCAATGTGATAAATGATGTTTTTGTTTCATGTCTTTGTGGTGCGACAGCCTTTTCTATCCGAACAGTCATAAGACGCGGACTTTCATCTATTGATTCGTCTGGGGTGTGCCGTCTGATATAAAATATTAAAGTGTCTACTTCTACAGGTCATGGCAACGTGAATTCAAAGCTCTTAAAATACGAGAGTTTACAGTTCTATCACACTCGCTTAACCGTTTATGAAGTCTTTACACGCTTTTGCTTTGCCTCGTGATTGGAAGATTGGTTATGTGGTTCACTTCACAAATCAGGTGAAACCTTTAGTATTGCCTTATGCCGCACTAACACTTCTTTATGCTTCTTTTTTGCCGCAAACAAGCCGCCACATCCGCGCCTCCGTTGTTGCAATCGAAGACCCTGCCACCATGAAACTTGCAATTAATAATATAACGTTAGACCATTCCTCTCAATAATGACGCTGAGATTATTAAAATAAGTAGGCAAAGCCAAATTTTCAGCGCGCTACTTAGAAGCAGAAAGAACCACAGTGGATAAGACAAGCGCGGACTAACAACTGTTTATTTTACGAAATCACGACGAAATATAAACACACAAGGACAGAGATAAAACATTCACACATGCAGAAGAAAGACATCAAGACATCCACAGTCTGACGCCTCGAGGTGCACTAGCTTCCCTGTTTTGAATGAACGGCACCTCCTGATCTGTGAATGATACTGAAGGAGCGCTAACACAGGCATCAACGCCAGCGCGGCGCATCGTGAAAGCTTGGGTAATTTCCCTTTTGTTTGAGCTTTTACATCGAGATACAAGTGCGGTGCGATCCAATTTTTGGATGAATGCAATGGTGCTTCAGGGGTGAGCAATCTGTTTGCAGTGAGTCGTGCACGACGCATGTCCCGTGGGAAAGAGGAATGTCGTCCGCGCGCAATAAACTTGTCCGACACTGCACAAATTGCTAATCCGCTGCTGGTTGCTGTTGATCATACAACATAGTGAGATTAGTTTGTTAGGAGCCGTAAAAACCATGGGTATGCCGAACCGTGTTTCTTCTTATCCGTGGGAAACGTTGTCAGTGTATATGGCAGGACCATAGGCTTAGAATGCTTTTTAGAATGCTTTTCCTCTTTCTTTGTGTGCATACCTTTCGTCGTTATGCCTGGGGTTTAACGTCCCAAAACCACCATATGATTATGAGAGACGCCGTAGTGGAGGGCTCCGGAAATTTCGACCACCTGGGGTTCTTATACCTCTCGTCGTGGCTTCATAAAATAAGCAGTTGTTAGTTCGCGCTCATCTTTTCCCCTGTGGTTCTTTCTGCGTCGTCCTTCGCTTCTTAGTAGCGCGCTGAAAATTTAACTACGTACAACCCACTGTCCCCTACCCTGGCTTGTCTGAATAAAGAAGTAAACATGATGCAAGTATTTCCACCACTGGGCGGCCTTTCAGTTTCGCGTCTCTTGTCCTGTGACTGTGTTTGCAGCACGCCCAACGTCTTTCAAGAAGGATCCCTTACTTATTCCATGTATCTACCGAATCTATGTATGGGCATACAGATAAACAAAGAAAAAACAACGTGCGGTCGCCGTCTTGATACGAAGCAATGCCCTCCGACGAACTGGCACTGTAGCAGGAAACGTACTTCAGTGTCTGGCGTTCGTACCCTCAAAAGGCGTATCCGGCAACCGCCGAAGTGGCTGTGGCATCAAATTTTGGCCATGTCGGAATTTCCCGGCATTCTTCATATCGGCTTTACATCGTGTACTGCAGAAGGCTTTAACCACCAAAGCCAACGAGGCCTTCCTGTTGCTTCACTTTGTTTTGCAACACCGGTACAACGCATTCATCTGGTTCACATACATTCACTTTATGCAAGTACAGGTGCGTAGCCCATTGGTCAAGACACTCGCCTTCGGACATGGAGGCCCGGTTTCAAATCAAGGCGAAAGCCTTAGATGCCTGATCAAACGCGAAAAGTGACCGGCGTCCCGCGTGGGCGCCCACACGAGTGATGCAAAAAATCATCACGCGATGGCGTCACCATACGACGTCATCATGACGTCACACATCAACAAAATGTGTGACGTTATCACGTGACATCATAGCTTGGTCAAAGGTGGGTCCGCGATCACGGAGACAATGTAAAACCAGGTGAAATGCCATCGAGGAGGCAGCGGAATCAGGTGCAGACACCTACCAGAGGGCAGGACATCGGCTGAGTAGAAGATGGCCAGTGCAAAGAGTGATTTCTTTTTAGCGATAATCGTCTTGTGTTACAGAGGGACGGACAGTTTTCTCGTCCACTCGGCATAGAAAGGCATTTAATAAACATTAAGTTACGTTATTGGGGGCTTCCCTGTCATTCTCGCAGCGCTCTCAGCCGTGCCCCGTGCTTCCAATGAATAGGAAGAGGGCACGGCACACGTCAAACGGCCAGGATGGCTAAACCGCTGCTGCTACCTTTGCAGGCACTGACTTGGATTTACGCCGTGATTTCGTCAAGCAACGTGCGCGGGCAGTCTCCACTCCTGCTGCATGACTACGGAAACAAGACATCGGACATCGTATTGGACAATCTTCGGTCGACAACGGTGACGTCAGCCAACGCAGGCGTACTTAAGAACGGACACGACGACGGCCACATCAGAGGGCACGGCATATGTCAAACGGGCAGGATGGCTAAACCGCTGTTGCTACCTTTGCAGGTTGGTGTTCAGCCTTACGCAGCTTGCTGCAAAAGTGACAATAGATTCTTGAGTGTTGTGCCGTGGTCTAGGCGATGTTGGTCTATTGCGGTGGACTGTTGGTTGTCATTACTACTATTGTTAACTTCGGGGGATGTAGAAGAAAGTCCGGGTCCCAAGACTGCTGAATTGTTGCAACAAATTTTAGATAACCAGAAAGAATCTGATGAGAAGATAAACGCGATTAGAAAAGAAATTACCGAACTTAATGAAAAGTCAGAAAGAATGAACAGCCATCTTATTACCATGCAGGATATGCAAAAGAAAATCGAAAGGTTAGAAAATATAGTTCAGCAACAAGCTGAACGACTAGTGGATTATGAAAACAGAAGCCGAAGAAATAATCTACTCGTTTTTGGGGTTCCCGAGGCCAGAAATGAGGTCGAGGCAGATTTGCGAGATGCCGTTGTTGATACCATTTGCAGAAGCAAGTTAGGGGTAGACGGTAGAAAGAATTCATCGAGTAGGTAAACAAAGACGAGGCAAAGCAAGACCAGTAATTATGAAATTCATGGATTACCGTGAGAAAGAGAAGGTAATGCGTAACTGGAAGAAACTAAACGGTACTTCTTTCAGTGTCAGTAACGGCTACGCAAAAGAGACAGTCGAACTAAGAAAGAAATTATAGGAAAGTTCAGCGCCAGACCGAGCTAAGGGAGCGAGGGTCTCATTGGTGCACGATAAACTGAAGGTAAACGGGCGTATGTTTGTCTGGGACCATCAAAAAAATGAACCCCGTCCTTTTCAATACCGGAGTGATCAGTACGATAACAAAGTTCAAGCGACGCCAGTAGCGAGTGCGCATGACCGACATGAATCCTTTGACTCGGACAGCTCTGCTGGTAGTTCAAAAAATCAACCCCAATCATACCTACGAATTCTTGTCCAAAATGCTCGTAGCATCGCAAATAAAGTTACAGAATTAGAATATATTTTATTGGCACATAGCCCCCATGTTGTATTACTAACAGAAACATGGCTGCGCGAAGAAATACGCAGTGATTGCATTGTTCCTCCGGGGTACAAGCTTTTCAGATGGGACAGAGATTCACGAGGCGGCGGTGCTGCTATCATTGTTAGAAGTTCCATCCCAACTTGCATAATAGAATGTGATGTTCGCGAAACTGTATGGTGTAAGATCACATTCATCAAGAGAGTGTACATTATTGGCTCAGTATACAGACCACCTGCGTCTGAGCCTCAGTTTCTGGATTTGCTAAGTGATTTTTTGTGTGACCATGTTAACGGGAGCACGAGGTTGATATTGGCCGGAGGCTTCAACTTACCACCCATTGACTGGCAAAATGTTTTGCCGGGTGAGACTGAAGCAATTAGCTCCGAAAAACTTATGGAAATTAAGTTCTGCCATGGCCTGGAACAAATTGTGCATGAACCAACGAGGGTCACAAGTTTGTCGAAGTCATTATTAGACCTCGTGTTCTTGTCCCAAAACATAACAGAATATGTTTTAGATAGTTTAGATGGCATGTCCGACCACAAAATGTTGTCTTTAGTCATTAAGACTAGTGCATGCCGTTTAGAGAAATGGTTCCTTCCGGTAAAAGTTAGGATTTTAAAAAGCCAGATGACACTTCCATCATAGATTTTTTCGAACTGCAGCTTAATGACTTCGAGCTAGCATGCCATTTCGAATCAGTGGAGCAATTGTGGCAGAGATTTAAAGGCAATGTCGTAACTTGCGTTGATCGCTTTGTTCTTACTCGTATTAAGAAATTGCGTAAACGAAATCCCTGGATAACACGCAGCATTATACATATGAAACGGCAAATTAAAAGATTAAGAAAACGAAAAGAAAGAGCGACAGAAGTTGCAGCTATAAAAATCAAGTTGAAAAAAGCCCTTGTGAATTCCAAAAAAAAAGTACTTTGGCCAAACGCTTGTCAACTTCCTTAGAAGTTCGCCATGCAAATTCTGGCGTTACTTCAGTGACAGAAAGGAAAGAATTGAGCAGATCGAGCACGAGGGTTGTATACTGACAAAAGTTGAAGACTTGGCCGATACTTTTAAAGGGACCGACACCTGCGTAGAATATGAAATGAGTTGACTCCACTGATGTAAAGATTGTTCGTTGCACTGACTCAAACCAACCCTGTTTTTTTGTGAGAGATGGATTTATATTTTTATTTCTTAATTGAAAGTCGCGAAAAATGACCTGTGGCGCCTGTGGCGGTAAAAACCTGAATGATCCGATGAAGACGGCCACGTGACCGTTGATTGCTGTACGCGGTCGACGATGTTTTGTTAGTATTGAAATATTGTTCGTTTCTTTATATTAAAAGGTATTACTCCATAATATTATACATATAGGCCTGCGTTAGAAGTATGCATTAAAGTGGCGCTGCCTTCGCGTGACGTAATGATCCCATGCTCGTTAGCGCGTCTTGCGCTACTTTTCAGCGTGCTCATGCAACCGTGCACGCAGTTTCCAGGTCGCTAAGATTTTGAAGCGACATAGTTTTGCTACCTACACTTCGTCTCAGAAATGACGCGCGCTGCTACTCGGTGCGACCGTGCATATGCACAGTTACGTTTTCGATTACTTGGCTTGGCTCGTGTATCGGGAGAGTAACGACGCCGGGACAAGCTATCCATGACACAGGCGCAGGCAACCTTGGGCGCAGGCGCACACAACGCTGTACAAATACCGGGAAGGTGTATAAAGCCACGCATCTCATTGTAACAGCTTTCTATTTTCAAAAATGGTTGGAAAGCTCAAAATAAAGGTGGTTAAGAATAGTTACAGTAACTCCTGCGAAAGCAGAACAACGACAGCTTTCACAAGGGCTAGCGGCATCGCTATCAATTCTCAGCGTTGCTGGAGCAAGCCTCCATGCGTGTTTGGAATCTTTCAGATAAAAAAATACTGCTTATAAAATAACTACGTGCTTTTCGGATAAACCACTGCAGCTACAAACGCTACCAAGGGTGAGCTTCCTGTCGCGCCGTAAAAAAACTGGTTCGAGAAGAATCAGTTGTCGGTCCCTTTAATCGCTTCTTTCAGTCTGTTTTCACAATAGACCAGGGCAATAAGATAGGGGCATCCATCAGTAACGACGCAACAACCGCAATGCAACCTGTTATTATCAACCGCGAACGTGTTTTAACACGAAAGTGTTTTATGCCGGGGTCCACCAAGTACATCCGTCATGGATATGACGTTGATAAAATGGACGCCAACGGGTGAGAAAGAAAAAAAAACCAAGAAAAAGGTACCCCGCTGGGAATCGAACCAACGACGTTGCGGCCGCGACGGCAAGCGCCCCACGCCCTACCGACTACGCTAACTCGGGAGACGCTAGACGCGGCGCGAACGCGCCTTATATCTTTCACACATTCTCTTTTGCGGCGGGCGGAGCGGGGCGGAGCGGGGCGGCGCCGCCGTCTGTGAGATGTGAAAAGAAGTAATGCTTCACGATCGACACTTACTAGCGCTTACTCCGAGATTGCACGCGATATCGGAGGTCATGGTTAAAGTGTCTCGATACCAGAGAGGTAGACTGGCCGCGCTGTCGTCGCCGAGGCACCCTTGACGCAGTTACGTTCTTCGCCTTTGTTACGATTCGCTGTGTCCAAATATGTGTTCACACCGTCAGCTACCACGACGGTTTAATCATGATCATGGGCGTTAGTCGTCGCGATAGAGACATGCTGTCAAGACGGGTGCATCCACGTCAAACGGTGCTATAGCTGCCAAACACGAATAGACATTGTACAAGCTCTCATATATCACTACACAATAAGCACTACTTCTGTGAAGACACGTTTCACTTTCGTGTTATACCGATTCCTATGACGGAGGGATCAGCCATGTTTTTTTCAGTTACTGCTTGAACTAGACGCTAAGAAAGGAAGTGGTCCGGATAATCTACCAACAGAGTTTCTCAAGAGATACGCAGAATGGGTCTCGTTTTATTTAGAAATAATATTTGTGAAATCGGTTCAAACGCGATCACTTCCACAAGACTGGCGCAATGCAATTGTAATTCCGATTTTTAAAAACGGTAACCGTACGTTAGTAAACAATTACCGGCCCGTATCCTTGACGTCGGTTTGCTGTAAAGTTCTGGAACATCTAATAGCAAAACATATTCTTAGTTTTCTCGATTCTAAACAGTTACTTTGCGCAAACCAACATGAATTTCGGCATGGCCTTTCTACGGTCACACAACAGAAACGCTTCATGATTTCCATAAGAACATCGATGCCCTTCTGCAGACGGATGTAATTTGTGTCGATTTTAGGAAAGCCTTTAATAAGGTTTCTCATGGTAAATTAATTTTCAAGCTTGAAAGATTAGGAATAAGCGAAGAAGTATTAAAATGGATAGAGGCATATTTATCTACGCGTCAACAGGCTGTAAAAATTGAAAATTACACTTCAAGACCACTGCGCGTGTACTCGGGGGTTCCCCAAGGATCTGTTTTAGGACCAATTCTTTTTCTGACATTTGTTAATGATCTATGTTCAATAGTTGAGGCTCCTATTAAAATGAAACTTTTTGCAGACGATTGCTTGATTTATTCCCCACTTACTTGCGAAGGTGATCAAATTAATCTGAACAGCTGCTTACAGGCATTAGATCAGTGGTGTATAAAATGGGACATGGAAATAAACTATAGCAAGACGACATTTACACATATTCACTCAAGTGCGCGGGAATTGTCATTCGCGTATCATATCGGAAATCGCCCTTTAATTAATGCCACTTGTTTCAAATATCTAGAAGTTAGTATTATGCACTCATTGAAATGGCACTCGCATATCGATAACGTCTGTTCTAAGGCAAACAAAAAACTGTATTTCCTAAAGAAAAAACTGGAACATGCCACACCGGATGTAAAGCTAACTGCTTACAAAACATTCATACGTCCTGTCTTAGAGTACGCTAGTATTGTGTGGTCGCCTCACCAGAAGGTGTTGTGCACAAAAATTGGGAGAATACAGAAATTAGCAGTCCGTTTCATATGCGGTAAATACCGACGCACACACTCAGTCACGGTTTTGTTAAAGTCCTGTGAGCTTGAGTCTTTTTTTTTAGACTAAAATTTCTTTTTAAGATTATGAGCGCGCAAACAAAAATATATAAGGATTTATACCTTCAGCCGCCTGGAAGGCGATGTGATCGTCTTGATAATAGTAGAGCAATTCGACCTTATTTTACACGCACGAATGCTTTCCGCCACTCCTTTTTCCCAGACACAATAGAAATGTGGAATAATTTACCCAATGCGGTTGTTCAACAAACAACGTTACGTCAGTGAATTTCGAAAAAGCGTTAGACAGTTTTCTTTGTAGTGATGCGCGCTAAATTCTGCGTGAGCATTTATTCGTCGATTTTTTATCTGGATAGTCACTGTTGTTTGTTTCTTATGTTTCTGTTGTTGGTTATCTATCTCTTATTTCTATGTGCTTTTGAATGTTTTTTTTTCTTCGAATGTTATGTATCTTGTGAAACCCTCCCTGTAATGACCCCAAGCACGGGGTTGACAGTATCAAATAAATAAAATAAAGAACGCAGGATTGTTGCAAAGAAAGACGGCAATCATTTTGTTTTCTACTTCCATCAATTTCCAGCACCGCGGCCTATCGCTTATCCTTTCAAGCCACCGCGATTGTACAGTGGTTCAGGTGCTCGCATGATGACTCGAAAGTCGTTGGTTCGAACCCGGCTGCGGCGGTGGCATTTCGATGGAGGCGAAATGCGAGAGGTCCATGTACTCCGATTTGGGTGCACTTTAAAGAACCCCAGGCGGTCGAAAATTTCCGGAGCCCTCCACTACGGCGTTATCCAGATATTGTTACTATCCTTTCAAAAGGGCGAGCTGTTTTTATCTTCACAACAACAGTGTTCAGTTGAATGCCCTACTGCCGAGGCCCTTAGCGGATCTCCTGGCAAGCGTGGTTTCAACCTATGCAGTGACAGAAAGAATCAGCGCCGCTTTGAATTTCACCTAATAATAGCAGTGTTGCAGTGCCACTTTTGATCGCCATCGGTTTTCTTGACCACGACCTACAGTGGTCGCTGCTGCAGGGTCAAAACGAATCCGGATCGAGTTATGCGCAGATGCCACCCAAAGCACGACATGAGCGATAGATTGATCGGGAGTGCAAATGAATAAAAGTGAGCTTATAGCTACACGCGATCCGGATCGAGCTAGATTCGTAATGGTCCTGATCATAAGTACCTGTTGAACACCGATTGCCTGCGTTAAAATTTAGTCAGCTGCTGGGACCGCGACTGAGTCAGTGTGGCCACTCCTGCCGTAATTATAATCCGTCTGTTTTGCAAATAGCTCTAGTTCACTTGATCCTTCCAGGAAAGCACTAGATCGCGCGTGCACCACACCTCAACGAACTGCTAGTGCTGACGCCGACTCGAACAGTCCACTTTCGAAGTATACACCCTTGTCACCTCTACATCACTTCGATGATAGGGATTGCCTCTGCTGTTCACGACATGATCGAACAGACTTGCTGAAACTTATGCTAGAGAAGATTTAGGTGGACGTCAAAGGTTGAAATTTGCAGAGCCCTCCACTACAGCGTCCCTGATTTTCGTACCGTGATTTTGGTGCGTAAAACTCCAAGAATTATTATCAACTATTATTATTGCTCAAACTTAGATAACGGCAGATCCTTGAGCCCTTATATGCATACGGCTCACTGCCCATGCGGTTTGCTGTGAAGACACCGACTCGGGACAGTCTTTGCATCTTAACAGCTACAAGTCACAGGAACTGAATGTAGCCGTTTGAAATCTTCTATTTTTCAATTTTTTGAAAGTTTTGATCCCATTTTAATAAAAGTGATTGTTCATGCATTTTTGACCAAGAAGATAAGCCTATAGCATTTGGAAATCTTGTAATCTTCGATTCTCTTTAAGTTTCGTCCCGATTTAATAAATTTTCTTGTGGGTGCGTTTCCGTCAAAGAGGGGCAAACTATAGCTTCCAGAAAGCTAGCCTTTTCGGTTTCCGAATTTAAGAAGTTTAGGATGTTTTAGCAGTAACGGCAATGCCGTACCGTTTACGCTACGGTATTATTGTTGAATTTTAAGTGTACCACGATCCGAACACCTATTAGTTTTGTCAGCAGCTCGATGCGTACGGTAACATGAAATGATTATCATGAAACTGTTACCGGTAAGGTGAAATGAAAACAAAATTATGTCTGAGTATATTTTCATCGTCAATAAAAAATCAGTTTCGCCACAAGGGTGAAGAAATGAATGCGATAGCAACTAATTGGAATGTGCGGGAATCGCCGCCGATAAACCCGCTCGCTCCCAATGGCTACGACATGAGGCATGATCCGACGGCTGTGCGCATGTTCCACGCGTCAGGAGGAACATAGAATAAGGGACCATGTACAGCCATGGGGGAGTGGCCGACAGACTATTGCGGAGAGTGCGCCGCGCCGGGGCCAAGGTTAGGGGCCGGTAGTTTTGCTTAACCGTTTGAGTTTCGTTTCCATTAATAAACGACGTTCTAGTTGCCCAGCAGTCTCTGACGGCGTTCTTTGGAGCAGACAGCCACGAACGCTACATCTGGCGCCCAACGAGTAATCGTCTGCTGCCCGCTAGGATGGAGGCAGCACTGAACCACCTTATCGAGGCAGTGGAACACATCGACATAGCAACAGCCATATTCTGCGCGGTAAGGGGCGTGGTGGTCCCAAGCTTGGACGGTGGACGATGGGTGGCGGCCCCGGTTTGGAAAGGATGCACGCCGGCGCAAGAGCCCGAGCCTGAGTGCGGCAAGGAAGAGGTCGCCGAGTAGGAGGAAAAGGTCGACGGTGGTGGTGCGGAAAGGAGCCGCGGGAAACCCGATCTCAAGTGCAACAGGGAAGGGGCCGGAGGCGACGCCGAGGCAGAGCAGGTCCCGTACGGCGACGATGACTTGGACGCCGACAGGGAAGAGCACCAGGCCGCGGCCTCGAAGGACAAGGCGAGGACAGAAACTCCGACGCCTGCCGTGAGTGCCGGCACCGAGAAAAGGGCCACGAGAAAGGCTGCTGCAGCGGCAGCGGCCATGAAGGATGCCACGAATACGACGCCAAAGGCGGATAAAGAGCCTGCGCGCGACCTCTGGGTGAGCGGCAAACGCGGCATGGTGGTGTCCCCCTACATCATCAGTGACTCCAACACTTTCGGTGCCGCCTCCGTGACTACGAGCACCGCCGGGGAAGCAAACAAATGCGCCGCAGCGAACGGCACGGGAAGCTGATCTCGGTCGAATGCACGGGGCCGGTGACGCCCTGCACAAGTGCAAGACGGCAGCTGCCGCGTTGGCAGCCACGGGCACCATAAAGGAGGGCTGTGAAGCGGTTTCTTCAGAGGGGGGCTAAATATGGGAATCACCGCCGATAAACCTCCTCGCGCCCAATGGGTACGACATGAGGCATGATCGGACGGCTGTGCGCATGTTCCACGCGTCAGGAGGAACATATAAGAAGGGACCATGTACAGCCATGGGGGAGTGGCCGACAGACTGTTGCGGAGAGTGCGCGTGCACGGGGAGTGCGCCCCGCCTGGGCCAAGGTTAGGGGCCGGTAGTTTTGTCTAACAGTTCAAGTTTTGTTTTCACTAATAAATGAGGTTCTAGTTGCCCAGCAGTCTTCGACGGCGTTTTTGGAGCAGACAGCCACGAACCCTACAAAAGTTATACAAAGTAAGGCTAGCTCTTTTAGATCCGATCCCTACAGAACGTTGGTTTAAGCGAATACGGCTGCTCCAGGGAGCGAAGTGGTTTTCGTGCTCTCTGTCGTCTCAGTCAGCGGTGAGAGCATAGCACGAGCCGTCTCTAGTGATGTCTGTCGAGATAGTGCGTGCGGCGGTGCTCGCGCCCTTATGATTAAAGTGCGCAGTTGCTGCTCGAGCGACGCCTCCCCCATCCCCCCGGCCCCCCTTCCCGCTCCTTCGCCCGACGAAAGACGGCCGGGGCGTTTCCTCTCTGG
This sequence comes from Rhipicephalus sanguineus, assembly GCF_013339695.2. Classification (NCBI taxonomy): domain Eukaryota; kingdom Metazoa; phylum Arthropoda; class Arachnida; order Ixodida; family Ixodidae; genus Rhipicephalus; species Rhipicephalus sanguineus. The sequence continues at coordinate 316,564,553 of NC_051176.1, forward strand.
ATAAGGAGTCATCGATGGCAGGCCTCGCATGCGGGCCAATGTTATCGCATGCGCCCCTCGTGCCATGGAGATGGCCGACACGTTTCATCTGTGCTTCAGCCGCGTTCGTCCCCAACGCTCGCGCCTTTTAGTATACTGTGTTTGATACAGAAGGTGCTACGCCATGGGAGCTGCGAATGATGCATTCGCAGCAAGTTATTTTCATGATTTTGCCACCCGTAATGCGAGTTTAGTTCGTTTTTAGACTCAGTAATAAATAACTATGCTTTGTGCCTTAGAAATAAACAAACCCCATTATTTATATGGTTGTCGATAGCTGTTCTGGATCGCTAACGTTCTTTGTTTTCGTAGAGTGGTCTCCGCGATTAAATTGTAGTGCGCGGCCTCAGTCAATCACGGAGGCCATGTTTACAACGATGAAATCCGAGCGCGAGACGCGCGGACAACACATTTTGCTGACCGAACTTCTTGCATAGCTTCCACAGCGTTGCACCTGATGTATGAATTGGAGTATAGTGTGTAGAACATACGATGCGCGGGGCGATGCTATCGATTTGAACTTTACGCGGAACATGACGGCGACGGCAGAAGCCCGCGGAGAGCGTCCATATAATTGCTGTCGCAATAATATACCTGTAGCCTATCGGAAAACTGGCATCGCAGCCAGTCCAACAAGCCCGACCGGAGGCAAAGACCGGGACAAAAGTTGGCCACTACCTGACAAAGACCCCACCTTTGGCTCACGACTGGCTGCGCCGGTATTGGCATACAGCCGGCGCTCTCGTTAATGGCTATTTAATGTGGCTCCTTGCCAAGCGCAATGCAGTTCTCTTGCAAGTGAAAATTACGGCTGCTTCAGAGCAGTGATGTTAACGTGGAAATATCATTTCATAAAAAACAGAAAAAAATCACAGCATATCCACGTGGTGAATGATGATGAGTGGGGCGAAGCGAACTCGCGCTGCAGCCCGGCGATGGCATTGGCGCGAGCGTGGTCCTTCTTGATGGAAGATATTGTGACTACATTGTTTGAGAACCACAATCTGTTGCACACACGGCAACTATGGCTGAAACTGTTATCAAGGAAGTCCCGCTGGAAGTGCGCGTCGGCGCCTTTGGGCAGAGCCCGCCTGATGCGTTTTGCAGCCACTTCACGTGCTCGCACAACCTCGGGCTCTGCCTGCCGGTAGGCGCGCTTTCTCGCCGCTTCACGGTCCTTCACATTTTGAAGATCCGATTCGCGCCGCAGCCGTGCAGCTTCGGCATCGCGGGCTCGAACGGCGGGGTTTTCGCGCCGCAGCCGTGCAGCTTGTCCAGCAGCTTCGGCCTCGCGGGCTCGAACGGCGGGGTCTTCGCGCCGCAGCCGTGCAGCTTGTCGAGCAGCTTCGGCCTCGCGGGCTCGAACGACGGGGTCTTCTCGCCGCAGCCGTGCAGCTTGTCGAGCAGCTTCGGCTTCGCGGGCTGGAACGGCGGAATCTGCTTCGTGGCATCGATGTCCAGCTTCGGCCTCGCGGGCTCTCACCTCAGGATTCTGTCTGCGAGCGCGCGCTGCCGCCGCCTTCCGTGCCCTCCGTTCCGCAGCCTTGTCTTCCATCTGGCGACTCCGAGCTAAAGAGAAAGGGTGCCAAGAAGGCGCCTCATGGCGCGTCACTTCTGAAATGTTGTCTTCGGGTGTCGTTGAAAACACGAGACGTAGTAAAGAAGAAAGAACGCCACACAGGCGAACACACACGAGAGTGTCACTCGTCAACGTCGTCTTCTTCTTCTACTGCATATCAGAACGCGCGCTTCTCACGAGCTAGAGGTGGCTACTACAACGCTACAAACAAACGGAGGATGAAAGACCCACGGCATAAGGAGCTTCGCCCTGTTGGGTAACAGGTGTCTCAGCTTGCGACTGCTTCTGCGCAGAGCTGATGGACGGAGCGATCAAGGCGACGGTGAGTTAAGGCAAATTTATATACAGAGGCGTTACATATTCGGCGCTGGGGCCGACAGCTTATGGGGCTCGCACAGCGGTGCGACGACGACCCGGGATTTCTTCGTTCGCTGTCTCGCTGTCTCGCTCCGCGCAGCTTGGTTCTTTTATAGTCCTGGCCGACCTCTTGCATCAGCCAGTAGTTCGAAGCCTCCAATCAGGAACCGCCGTTGGTCGCTGGCTCGAACCGGATCCGCGGGGGGAGAGGGCTTGCCGCACGTTGCGGGAGAGATTTCCGTCTGTTGCGTCAGGCGCAGCGCCGGAGTTGCCGGGGATTGCGTAAGGCTCCCGCCTCGTTGCATCAGCTGGTGTTGACGCTGGTTGCGTTAGCCGCATCGCCGGAGTTGCCGGGGATTGCGTAAGACTCCCGCCTCGTTGCATCAGCGGGTGTTGACGCTGGTTGCGTCAGATGTTTTACCAGCTTGAATTCCTTGTCGAAGCAAGGAAGTTTGGGTTGGGAGCCCTGGCATAACAGCACCCCCGCCGCCAGACAATGCGCCAGAAAGACGAGCTGCTTCCACGTGGCTAGGATGCCGGGCGCGCTCGTTGGCCAGGTCCATCCAGGTTCACCTCCAGGGCCATGGGGACATTTGGCTCCACGCTTCGTTCCGTGAACCGATCCCAATAGCCAGGCCGGATCCCGGCTCAAGTGGCTTGTCGCAAAGATGTGTCGACTTGCTTTGCTTGTCTCTTCTGATGATCTTTGGTAGCAGCACTTGTTGATCGTTCTGCAACTTGTCAAGAACGGTCCGACAACAGACAACACACGACACAAGAAAGTGCCCTCGGTCACCCGACAGAACACCAGACCTAAATAGAATGATATATTCCTAACTACCTTTCTGTCGAAATTTTGTTCCCTCTATATCAAGAGGCACATGTGAGATACAAAACTCTTACAAGCAGAACTCAATATATTACGTGTGTAACAAACGCAATGAAACAGAATTCAAAATAATGTTGGCCCCTTGAGATCACTCAGGACGGAAGCGCTCAGCTGAGGCCGCAATCAGGACAAAATTTTGCCCCAATTTGCCAGCGAAAACCGAAAGAATAGCCGAAGACGGCACTGATTAGAACGCGCGACTCAGTGCGTCTGCGTTCGCGTTTAGCTTTCCTTTCTTGTAACGAACGTTCAAGTTGTGCTGTTGGAGTATCATGGTCCACCTCAGTAACCGGCCGCTTTTGGACGACATGTTATTTAACCAGGTTAGAGGGCAGTGGTCCGTTTCGACCACAAACTTGGAACCGGAGACATAACAGGCCAGCTTTTGAACGGCCCACACGAGGCAGGCACATTCCTTTTCAGAGGTACTATATGCCTCTTCCCTGCAGCTCAGTTTTCGGCTTAAATACAAAACTGGTCTTTCGTGACCAGTGTCATCTTCCTGGCACAATATAGCTCCCATTCCGCGATCACTCGCGTCGCACTGAATGATAAAGCCCTTGGAAAAGTCGGGTGCCATGAGAACGGGTTTTCCGCTTAAGGCTTGTTTCAGCTCGCAAAACGCATTCTCTTTTTCTGAGTCCCATGTCACTTTAACTGGCTCCGACTTTCGAAGTGCGTCAGTTAGAGGGCTGGCAATGGTAGAGTAGTTTTGCACATAATGCTGATAGTATCCCGCTAGCCCTAAGAAAGCCCTTATCTCAGACTTGGTGGTTGGTCGTGGATAGTTCACGACGGCGGCTACCTTGATCTCTGAAGGTCGGCGCCGGCCACGCCCCACAACGTGCCCTAGGTAAGACACCTCGCCGCATCCTAGGTGACATTTAGCAGGTTTCGCAATATGACCCGCTTTTTTCAACTTGTTCAGCACGACTCCTAAATGTTCGACATGTTCTTCCTAGGTGTTCGAGAAGATGGCGACATCGTCGAGATACGGCAGTGCGAACTCGGACAGGCCATGAAGAACGCGGTCCATTAGACCCGAAAAGCAATAAGGCGCATTTTTCAGTCCAAAACTCAGCATAAGGGGACGATACGTTCCGAATGGAGAAACGAACGCGGCGTATCGGCTAGCACGCTCGGTAAGGGGAACCTGCCAATAACCTCGCACGAGGTCTAGCGTGGAAATGTAGTTTGACATTGACACTGTTTCCACCCTTTCCTCTAGATTTGGTATCGGATAGGTCTGGTCTCGAGTTATGGCGTTAAGGGGCCGATAATCGATGCATGGCCTAGGATCCTTTCCCGGCACTTGAACCAATATTAGAGGAGATGTATAATCACTCTCACCCGGTACTATGACTCCCAACTCAAGCATTCTGTCGATTTCCTCTTTCATGATCTGCTTCTGCACAGGGGAACATCGATATGGCTTACTACGGATTGGTTCCTCACATGTTAGCTCGATGTCGTGCTTAGTAACCGTCGTTTTTCCGGGACGGTTGGAAAAGACGTCTTTAAACTCAGAAACAACCCTTCTCAAGTCTTCCTTCTGGACTTGACTTAACCTTGGCTCCAGGTTCAACTGTTGCAACATCACCTCTGAACCCCTTTCGCTTACATGGCTAGAAGTCAGAATTTCTGCTCCTTCCTCCTCTGAAGCATTCAAAAGCAGATTTACGACCGCCTGACGTTGAACGTACGGTTTCATCAAGTTGCTGTGATAAATTTTCTTAGACCGCTTTCCTAATTTCACTTTGTAGTTGGTATCGGAAAGCTTGGATATTACTTTAGCGGGCCCCTCCCAATGAACCTCCAGCTTGTTCTTCTTGGAAGGCCGCAGCAACATTACCTGACTTCCCACTTCGAAGGTACGTTTTTTTGCTGATTTGTCGTAGTATTCTTTCGACAATACTTGCGCTGCCTTCATGTGGCTCTCCACAAGATCTTTTGTTTTTCCGAGCCTCTGAAGGAGGTCGAGAACATAAGCAACTACATTCGGGTCCTCATCATATCCCTCCCAGGATTCGCGTAGCATTCGCAAAGGTGTTCTTAAGCTCCGGCCATATACAAGCTCTGCGGGACTAAAGCCAGTGCTCTCATGAGGAGCAGACCTCAAAGCAAACATAGCCGGAGGAATACATGCTTCCCAGTCGCATTTGTGCTCATAACAAAGAGCTCTCAGTATACGTTTAGAACTGAATGCATACGCTCTACCGGATTAGATTGCGGGTGATGGATCGAACTGTGCACCACCTTGATTCCACATTTATCCAAAAAGGTAGAGGTAAGGCAACTGGTGAAAACGCTGCCATTGTCGCATTGAATTTCAGAAGGAAATCCGACACGCGCGAATATCGAGAGCAGAGCGTCCACGACGTGAGGAGAATTGAGCTCCCTGAGAGGTACCGCTTCTGGAAATTTCGTTGCCACACAGAGGGCAGTCAGTATGTATCGACAACCTTGCCTTGACTCTGGCAAGGGCCCAACATTGTCGATTACTAGGCGCCCCTGTTATAACTGGCACAAGCTTCATGGGCGCCTTCCACATGTGTGTGGATTTCCCCACCCTCTGACAAGTGTCGCATGAGCGCACAGTCTTCGGTATCTTTCCAGCATTTCGGCCAGTAAAACTCAAGGGAAATCCTAGCCTTGGTCTTTTTCATGCCGAGATGCCCTGCCCACGCGTTTTCGTGCGTAAGTTCCAATAGCTGGCGACGATACTTTTGCGGTATCCAGAGTTGCTCATACATGCGACCTTGTACATCTGTGTAGCTACGATACAATAGCCCAGATTTCTCATAAAAAGAAACATTCTTTTTTTTACTCCCACATTTACGCTTTCCATTAGCGCTTTTATCGAGATGTCTTCACGCTGCTCTCGAATGAGCGTCGCTCGATCAACCCTCGACAGCTCACACCAACTTTCAGCTACAGGCTTGAGCGCATTGCCCGCCTCGCCCAACGGCGCCACTTCGGTTTCTCCGCCGACGGAGACAACGCTACCCGCTTCAGCTTCAGACGGCTCGAGTAACCCACCCCGAGAGTTTTCTGTCCGAGGCTCGCTCGACTCGCTGCCAAGGTCACGCAGCTCGGCCGCTTTTGCCGGTGGCGGTGTACTACATGGAACGAGATCAAGTTCCTGTGAAAGCTTCCGCGCTTGCGATCGCGTGAGGGCCATGTACGCAACGCTGGGAAAAAACGATTTACCCTGCTCTTTGAGAAGCTGCTCCGAGTTGTTCTAAAAAAGATAAGGAAGACAATCTGGGAGAGCAGCAGACGCAGCCGCTTCGGTGTGAAGCTTACCGAAAGAGCCTTCAATGATCACCGTAGCGATCGGTAAGCAAGTGCTCTGCTCCTCGGCGACCTGCCTGATCCATGCGCCTTCTCCTGTCAAGTCGTTCGGAGACACTAATGAAGGATGGACAACGTCCATAGTTGCCGCTGAGTCTCGAGGTGCTCGACACGTTTTCCCATTGACGCTAATCTCCTGAATATACGGTTCTAACAACCGCATGTTTTTTTCTGTTTCACGGATCGTTGCAAAGGAACCTTTTATGTACAATTTACCGCGATGTGCCCTTCTTTTTAGCAATTGTAACAGATTAGCGGCTTCCGTGACGCAAACGCCCGTGTAGTATCAGTGCGCTCTTTGGGAAGCTCACTCGATTTCTGCGCTTCCGTTTGCCCTTCCCTCACAGTCTCCTTCGTAAAAGATGGGTCTTTTCTGAAATTACGGTGCAGACCAGGTTTCCGGTCATGAGGTGTTTTTGAAGAGCCCTCCTTTCCCTCAGCTTTTTCAACACGCACGGCCCTACTGTGCAAGTTTCTAGGAGTGTAGTACTCTTCAGCTAACTCTGCTGCCTTGTTTAGCTGTACTTCTCCAAGCTTATCCTGCAGCCAAAGCCTGACATCATCTTCGATACAGCGGTAGAATTGCTCCAATGCTATGCACTCTACCACTTTATCGCGATCGTCATAGACATCTTCGCCCTTGAGCCATTCAATTAAATCGGCTTTAAGACGAAACGCGAAGTCAACGTGTGACTCATTCCCTCTTTTTGCATACCGGAACCTTTGCCGAAAAGCCTCGGGTGGCAATTTATATCTTCTCAACAGAGCCTCCAGAACCTCGTCATAGCTCTCAAACGCCTCCCTCGACAGGCACGTTATCACGTCGGATACTTCCCCGGGAAGCAGAGCTAACAGGTTCTGTGCCCAAAGAGACCGCTCGATGCCATTTCTATCGCAGACGTGTTCGAACTTTACGAGATACTTCGCCATGTACTCGCCCACTACGAACGGTGGCAGTTGGTCCCGAATTCTATGTCCACTAGCCTGACCCGTCGTAGAAGCTACGCTAGGCGCTTGCGAACACTGGCGGAGTGCCAATTCTATTCTTTTCATCTCGAGGCGCTCTTCGCGTTCCTCGCGCTCGCGGCGTTCTTGTCTTTCGGCCTCCTCACGCTCGCGGCGTTGTTTGATATCCGCCCAGGCCTCATCGACTTCCTCAGCCGTTACTCCCTCTTTCTGCATGATCTCAAGGATCGCTTGCTTTCGTTTCGCACGGCCCAGAGTAAGGCCGAGTTCTTCACAAATTTCGATGAGTTCCTTCACTTTAAGGTTCTCCATCGTTCACACTAACCTCTTGCTATTTGCCCTCGTTAGAATCTACTTGCCGTATTCCCTATAAGTCTACTAGAAAGACACGCAAGCAATTCTCAACCTGCCGCGTTTACACCTTCCGCATTAACTTTGGTTTCAAAGCGCTCCGACTTGGCTCGAAACAATCAAAGCTCACTCCAATGCTTCACACAACCTTCTCTAAACTACGATAACCTGTGCTAGAGAAGTCTGGTGAACTGAAGGGAAAACATCAGGCACTCACCGCATCGAGGTAGCCGACGCCGGTCGATCCCACCGCTGCCACCACTGTTGGGTAACAGGTGTCTCAGCTTGCGACTGCTTCTGCGCAGAGCTGATAGACGGAGCGATCAAGGCGACGGTGAGTTAAGGCAAATTTATATACATATACAGAGGCGTTACATATTCGGCGCTGGGGCCGACAGCTTATGGGGCTCGCACAGCGGTGCGACGACGACCCGGGATTTCTTCGTTCGCTGTCTCGCTCCGCGCAGCTTGGTTCTTTTATAGCCCTGGCCGACCTCTTGCATGAGCCAGTAGTTCGAAGCCTCCAATCAGGAACCGCCGTTGGTCGCTGGCTCGAACCGGATCCGCGGGGGGAGAGGGCTTGCCGCACGTTGCGGGAGAGATTTCCGTCGGTTGCGTCAGGCGCAGCGCCGGAGTTGCCGGGGATTGCGTAAGGCTCCCGCCTCGATGCATCAGCTGGTGTTGACGCTGGTTGCGTCAGCCGCATCGCCGGAGTTGACGGGGATTGCGTAAGACTCCCGCCTCGTTGCATCAGCGGGTGTTGACGCTGGTTGCGTCAGACGTTTTACCAGCTTGAATTCCTTGTTGAAGCAAGGAAGCTTGGGTTGGGAGCCCTGGCATAACAGCCCCTAAAATAAACGCGCGATCGAACAAACGACATAACAGGGGAAAACGGTGGCGTGTCGGTTAACACGCTGCACGTCACTTAAACATTTGATATCACTCTATCTGGATGCATATGAGTGCGCGGGTTTCCCGTTTAGGGGGAGCCCAGTATCAGGGCAGGCCCCCCCCCCCGTCCAATCATTTGTTCGAGTCCGAAAGAAAATTAAAATGAAGCGATGACGTACTGCTCAGAGCGGTCTGACTTTCGGAGGGTAGGAAGCAAATAGTTTTTGGAGATTGGTCGCCGTCAAGAAAATGTGCACATTAATCAATGATGGGACAGGTCCGACGGAGTATAGGCCCCCCTTCGATTATTAGGATGGGGGTGTGACCTGTGCGAACGCCTCTGCCATTCCCATAACGGCACCGCCCCAGCAGACGGTGGCGCCACCTTTCACTCCATGTATTAAGGCGAAACCCTTGGGTGCCTTATCGGATACTGGCCTCGAAAAACACTGAGTGCGGTACAAAAACCCACATGACCTTAATAAAAAAAATCAGAGAAAAATCAGGGTTCGCGCTTGAACCCACCATTCTGTATGCCATTCTGTGTGGCAGTCACGCATTTTGCCACAGAGCCACGCCACTGCTTGAAATCCGCTTGGAAAGGAAGCGTTGATATGTGTTAATACAGTCGTTATGTCGGGTAACGTGTCACGCTAACAAATGTAATACTGCAAGGCCGAAGCGCGTGAATAGTTGAAAGCTGCCAACCCATTACAAAGAACACAGCTATAATTCACCGTCATCATCGTCAGCCACAGCATTAACATGTGCAACGACTCACGTGACCGCTCAAGCTTTGATGATGATGGCCGTTAAGTAGCCACATAGGATTGCTTTCGCCTTCGTGTCGTCTTAGGTGAATACAGCAGGGTTCCTGTGAGTTCTTGTGAGAAACTCTCTGGCAGCTGGGGTCAATAGCATCCGTGGCGGTGGTTGAGGCAAGTGTTTCACTGATATATTAAAAGGCCGCTAAACCCACCTGAGGTCAAAATTTAGGATGTGGTGTTGCAACTGGGCACAAGTACGTAGGAGCGAGAATTTTTGTAAATGGTGCCGGAGCTACACGCATTTCGCTCCGATCGTCGGCTGGTCTCTCCTACTCGTCCGAGCAACATGACGAGGAAGAGCAGGGAGCGCGCGTACCTGCAAGCAAGCGAACAGGTTCCACCAGTCGACAGCGTCTGCTGCAGGTGAGGTCACAGATGCTCATCAGTGAGGTCGCGACGAACGCCGGAGATACCGGAAATGCCCTTATAGCGCTGCCGCGTTTCGAACTGTTGATAGTGACGGTATTTTGAACTCGACGCAAGTGTTTACTTGAAATGCTGAAAAAATATCAGAGGTGATTTATGAACCCTTTCAGGTAGCCATGCATTTCCTGAATTCGAAATATCAATGTTTGTGGAGATAGGCCAGCGAGAAGCTTAACCTACGAGCGCGGCCGGCAACACGGCGCAGAAAAGGCACTGAAGGCAGGTTCTCAACAAACACAGGTTTGTTAACCCAAGGTGCGACAATCACCCAACTGCAGGCAGTACAGGGTAACTCCGCAAGGCCGATTGAGTACGCTTGCCGGCGGAGCTGCGACTATTACACAAAAGAGAGCAGCCGAACCGCCTGCCACTGTCGGTCAATGAGGACAGGCGTAGCAGAGTGGCGTGTGCTAGCGTGCCGTGCGCGAGCGGCGCCCGGACATCTGCGCGCCGGGAAGAGGCGACGCATGGCATCACCGGGCAAAAAGGTCTGGCATCGTTGCCACGTACGGCCACCATGTTGCCGTTTAACGGCGGTTCCCGGCGCTCGAGCCGCGCGGGGCCGGCACACGCGCTAGCTAGAGAACGAGGCTCCAAACGGGAGGCGGCCCTCAATTCCAGCATTCCTCCCTCCTAAAGACTGAGGCCAGCCTGTGCAAGAGACTGTCCGAGACCAAGTAGCAAGTTCAGCTCAGCCGCAAGGGGCCTGGCCAACAGGGCAATGTCCAAGAGGGTGGTGTCGTCTTCCAGAATGCCAGGTGGGCAGAACGGTGCCGCACAACACGTGGAGGCGAAGTTGACACTTCCGTTCATGAGAGTCCATGGTCGGCCACAAAAGTTTAACCAGAAGTTCCACCACCAGGCAGAGTCCGCAGCCAGGAAGGTACGAGGCGTGGCTGCAAGTTGCGTGCAGCAGCCAACCACCGAAAGTCGCTGGGACCAGGGCTGAGAGGAATGGCAGGGCGGAGCAGCCTGCAGCCAGAAGCCGGAGCGACTACGCTCGGGCACGAGCCAAAGCTTGAGTGAGCGGACCAGCCGCAGAGAGCAGCTGTCAGGTGGGCAAGGCAGGCGGTGGTGTCTGCAGGGCAGAAGGCAGGAACCAGGCCACAGCAGGGATCACCAGGGAACAGCAGGCAGCATGGTCAGGAACAGGCTGGCGGCAAGGTAGAGCCAGGCGCAGGGAGACGACTAGGCGACGCAGGAGGAGACAGAAATGCCTCCGGCATAGCCGGCTTCCCAAAAAGGGTGCCTGCCTGGCGGTACTGCCCAACGAAAGGGGGCGCCTGCGAGGTTGAGGCTTGGACGACACATCACAGGGCACTTCCAGACGTTTGTCCACGCATCTTAGCGGCTATTGCCATTTACTACCACGCTATGGAATAAAGTGACGCTACCTGTTAGTGGGAGAAAGACTGCCTAAGTGCGCTTGCGCAGGTTGTACTGGCGGCTTGACCTGGGGCCAGCCTTCTCATGATTTTCCTGCTATTTGGTGACCGCCTCTCTCCCTCCCAAGACATTGCTGCGGGCAACAAAAGGTCTGAGGTCCATGGGGTTAGGCAGCTCCTTCCAGAAGTTGAGGAAAGCGGGCGTGTACCCGGTCGAACGGTTCACCGTGGACTGCAAGAAGCTTATCTCGTTGAGACAGGCATCCCAACCCCTGTGTTGCTGCGCAAAGACTGTCAGCAAAGGCTTGAGGTTCCGGTTTATCCGCTCAGTCGGGTTGACCTGTGGGTGATACGTGGTTGTTTTGTGGCGCTTGATGCCAAAGGCCGCAGACGCATCCACGAACACCTTGGGCGTGGAATAGGACGCATTCTCTGTGATCAATTCTGCCGGAAAGCCAAAGCCGGTAAGGAGCTCGGTAAACTCGTCCCAGATTGCGCGTGCCGTCACCTTCCGTAGGGGAAACAACTCCACCCACTTCTTGAAGTGATCTGCGAGATCGGCGAGAAAAACATGTCCTCTTCGGCTTTTTGGGAGGGGTCCCATGTCACAGGCCGCAATTTGCCAGGGTTGTTGGCTGTCGATCGGCTATATGAGCACGAAAGGCATGCCCCCACGAGGCTTCACACAATGGCACACGCGGCATGAGCGGGCGTAGTGAAGGGCATCACGCTTCATGTCAGGCCACGTAGCAGATCCGCACCACTTTTCGAAAATCTTAAGGCCACTCGCATGTCCGGCTAACCGCGAGTCGTAGAAATAGCCCAGAGTGGTTTTACTTAGTCTGCGGGGTATCGCCACTTTGAAAGACTTTGAAAGAGGTTGTGGGTCACTTCAGATGGTACGTAGCGCAGGAGAACGCCATCGGCATCAAGCAGGTACGAATCCAACGTACCCGCAGAAATACCTGCCTGCGTCCGGCAGTCGGCGCCGACAGCAATACCAGCTGTCCGTTTGCGCCCAGCGACTTGACCGCCACGCTCCTCTTGGGAGCTCAGCTCTTTGAGCCCGTCAACAATTTGTTGACAAAACGGACTGTACTGCTGTGCCTTGAGTAGCTCCTCTCTGCTGAAGATAATATCGGCGGAGATGACAGCGTCTACCAGGTATACGTCCTCAACCGAGGAGGTCGATGCGAAAGTCACTTCGGCGTCGCGGTTCGGGCCTTTCGACTCATTTAAGACAGGGGTTCCGGTGTCTACTTGGTGCTACTGCTCTCAGGAGTGGTGGACACAGGTGTCAGACGCTGAAACGGTAGCACGCGAGAAGGTTTCAGCCACGACGTTTGAACTCCCTTTCCGGAAGCGCACAACAAAGTGCTACCGCTGCAAAGTCAACGCCCAGCGCGCAAGGCGGCCCGAGTGCTCGCGCAAGCGCTTAAGGCAGGTGGCTGTCATGTGGTCCGTTTCCACCACGACTGGCACGTCGTCGACGTAGCAGTCAAATTTCCGGAGAGCAAAAACTATAGCAAGACATTCCCTTTCAGTCACGCTGTAGTTGCTCTCGGCGGCGTTAGTGACCGGCTCGCAAGGGAGACTGGCCGGAGCACGCCGTCGTGCTCCAGTAGCAGCACAACCGCAAGACCCAGGTCACTCACGTCCGCTTGGACAACGAAAGCCCGTTGAGGTCGGCCAGCTTCAGATCGGCTGTGGCCACTAGTGCTTCGAATAGCGCCGTAAAGGCTCTCTCTTGCTCGTACCCCAGCTCCATTATGCCGACATTTTCAACAGTGCGGTCAAGGGCGCTTGGAGGTCCGCGTAGTTTGGGATTAACTGTCGGTAGGAGTTCACCATGCCCAAAAAGCGCCTCAGGCCCTACATGTTCGCCGGCGTCCGGTACTCCACAATGGCCCGTACCTTCTTGCGCGGCAGAACGCGACCACTCTCGATGGTGAAACCCAAGAGCGAAATGCGAGTCTCAACTATTTGAGTCTTCGTCGGGTTCAGAGTCAACCCGGCAGACCGCAACCTCTCGGGGACATCCTCAAAGTGGTGGAGGTGCTCCTCGAACGTCAGAGATGACTATGTCGTCGAGGTACGCCATAGCGAATTGCCATTTACCGTCCCTGAGAATGCAGTGTATCAATCTCTGGCACGTAGTTGCAGCTCCAGAACAGCAGAAAGGCATGCGGGTAAACTCGTGCCAGGGGCGTAGCCAGAAATTTTTTTCGGGGGGGTTCAACCATACTTTATGCATGTTCGTACGTGCGTTTGTGTGTGTGCGCGTATATATGCCAAAGCAAAATTGAAAAATTTCGGGGGGTTTGAACCCCCCCAACCCCCCCCCCCCTTGGCTACGCCCCTGACTCGTGCATACCTCTGTGAGAAGTGAACGTAGTTTTTTCCGCATCAGCCGGCTATATCTGAACCTGCAGGTAACCGCGGCTGGCATGGAGCGTGCTGAAGTAGTGGGCACCGCTTAGAGCGGCAACGCCTGAGTCAACATTAGGCATAGGACAGGCCCGTAGCCAGGAATATTTTTCGGGGGGAGGGTGGGGCACTTGCTGAAAGCCTTGACTATTTGAGAAAAACGCCAATATTCATGATCTATTTTCGATAAAACACCATGTGTCATCAAAATTTCGGGGGGGGGGGGGCTGCCCCGCCCCCTGGCTACAGGCCTGGCATAGGATAAGTATCCTTCCTCGTGACCTCGTTCAGCAGGCGGTTGTCCACTCAGAGACGAAAGGAGCTGTCTCTTTTGGGGAACATTACCACCGGTGAACCCCAGGGACTGTTTGAGCGTTGGACAACTGCGGTGTCAATCAACTCATCCAATGCTTGGTTATTTGCTTTCATCTTGGCCACTCTGATGGGGCGAGCATTGCATTTCCACGGTTGTGCGTCACTTGTGTCAATCCGGTGCCTCACAAGAGAGGTGCAACCGGGGCGTTCAGTGAACATGTCACTGAAACGAGTCACCAGCGACGAGAGGCGTGCCTTCTCATGTTTCGACAAGCTGTCGGGCAGAGGCGGCAGCGAGCGATCTGAGCTGCTGTTTAGAGGGATGGTCACCAGCGTAGCCGAGACTTCTTTCACAGCGGTAGCGCTATACTCGAGAGAAAGCGGTATGCACTGACCGTTTTCCGCCGTGAGGGTCAAAGGGCCAGTCTTGGCGTAGAAGCAAGGGCACGAGACGAGAAGGCTACGCTTTGTCTTCTCTCCTCCTGCTCCCTAGTGGCGTCCGGCGACTTATGCGCAACCGCGACCACAGGAGGTGTAGCGAATGGCCGTAGGACGCTGGAATGGCCGTCCTGTAGCGTCCGCTTGCGACGTCAATCACGGTACCCGTGCGCTCGAGAAAGTCGCGTCCAGGAATCACGGGCACGGAAAGACCAATGCACGAAGCGCTGTCGGCACGTGTGATTCTCCCGTCGCATAACCCACCGCGCGGAACCGCACGAGGCGGCGGTACTGGTGGTACCGCTCGCGAGATGGAATGACAGAGTGGTCACGCAAATAGCCATAACCTCTTCGCCAAACAGCGAGATCGAAGCTCCGCTTTCCAGCAACGCCGCAAACTCTCGAACAGCGATCGTAAGGGCGATGAACAGCGCCGACGTGGCCGCAAATTCATGTCAGCACGACACGCCATCGGTGCCAGAGAACGGGTTAAACCCCCATGGTCTCGTACTGCTGTCGCCAACGGCGAGGGGGAGCTGACCGACGGCTCACGGCGTTTCCCGACGAGCAAGCAGGCACTTGCGTCGGTTGGCGTGCGTTGCATGCTCGCGCGGTGTGGCCGCGCTCATGGCAACGGTAGCAGACGACGCCCTTTCCCCCCATAAGAGAGGGATTTTGGCGATTCGTGAGAGCTGGGAGGCCTCTGTTTGCTAGCCACAGACAGGGGGAAGGGGGGCTATGCGATCGGGTTTCCCCTCGCGCAGTGGGGTTCCGTTCTCGAAGGCCCTGCAGGGCAAAGGGGCACGCCCGGGCGTACGAGTACGGGCCGAGAGCGCGGTCCCACACGTCGGGCGCGTCTCGTTGCGCTCTCACGGCCGAGGCCGCCTCATGGTTCGGGGGATTACGGGGTGACGAGTCGCCACCAGCGTATGCACAACGAGGCTTGAGAGAGGCTGGGGCTGTGGTGGCCGGCGATAGGCTCTCGCCGCCAGTATGTCACCGTGAATACACGTGGCATCGGAGCCGAACTTTTAGGTGACCATAACGGACGCCCCGAAGGTAAGCGGCGAAGGTTGGATGAGCCTGGCGAATGGCTCGCTCTACCTTCTCAGCGTCTGATGCCGTAGGGTCGGCAAGGAGGTAGAGCTCCTGCAAAGCCCTGACGTGCTCGAGCAGAAATTGGTCGGGATGCTGTGTTCGGAGCTCTAGCTCGCGACGCATGCGGTGCTCAGTAAGCAGGAACGAATTCGGAACGGAAGAGCGGCCTCAACTTCTCGATCGTCGGAGTTCGGTGGTCAATGAACGGCGTGGAGGATAGTAGGGTGTCCGCTACGACGTGTGCGTGAGGCCTCACATCGAAAGAGAACGTACCGACGGCGGAGCACAGTGGCTCACGCTTGTCCAGTGTCGCGAGTTTCAGGGAAGGGAGCGTCGGCTGTGCGAGCTGGCTCGCGGATCACATTGTCAACCGCTTGTGACCAAGGTGGGTCAGCGAGCGCCTGCATGCCTACACCTACGCGGCCTATACCTGGGGACAACTTTCTGTGGCCGCACAGCCAAAGCTACGTGGGCGGAGCTTCTGCACATGCGTTACTACGCCAAGTAGTCCGTGCGCGGGCGATTTCAGTTTTGGTTTCGCAAGCGCATCCAATATGCGCGCTTTCGTACGCATATCGTCGGCTTATGATGTTATTTCCGAAATGGTGTTATGAAAGTTAGGTCATGTATAGATTTAATCGAAGGCTGCCACAAGGCTTGATATACTCATAGATAAGCACCAAAGGCACAGATACCTGGAACTATTGCTGAGCTGTTCTGCTAATCACGTTAATATCGCTAACCTGCCAGCGTTGCAACTCCGCGTACAAAGCGAGCACTATATATATATATATATATATATATATATATATATATATATATATATATATTTGAAATCTGTAGAATATTCTGTGTGGGAAAGGAATGTACCCAGGCAGCACAGCACATTGGTCCAATATTGTTTATACGTTGGCAAACGATGGCCCAATGATGGCCCATACAAACCACTATAAAACCAATGTTGGCAAGCCAGCCTACAAGGATGCCAATAATGGTCCATCTTTGCCAGCCAACATACAATATTGGTCGTGCCATTCTTTGAGGTTGGCAACAACGGTCCATGGTTGCCGATGTACATACAATATTGGCAGAACCAGGCCGTATGGATGGCAATATTGGGCCAGCTTATCCGTTGGTAAAACAATATTGGTTAAGTAATGGCAGTAGATCGCATATATTGTCCAGTCAATCTGACTGGTTAAACAATATTGGACGGCCAATGCTACGCGCCGGACAATATTGTCCAGACTTACACGTTGTCGCTCCAATGTCTTAAACACTGGCAAGCATATGCATGATATATCGGCAAGAATGTTTTTTTTCCCTTTTACCATCACTGAGTGAAGGTTAGCCTGAATCGAGCCACCACCTGCGCATGCACGCTAATGTGAAAATCACTTTCTCCGGCATCCAGCGCACCTCAAAGAAGATTTCTGGTTACTTATCACATTGCTTTATTCTACAAATATTCTACAAAAGCCCCGCGTTACACGGCGGCGAAGGCATCACGCCGTCCAACTGGGAGGCTGCATGTTTTTACTAGCCCCGGACTCGAGAACAGCTATGGGCCGTCCAACGGGCCCGCGACGCAAAAGAGACTTGGTATTTCTGTTCCGACGTGGGAGCGGCCCGGTCGAGTCCTAATCCGAAACGTGCTCTGAACCCATTCCTTATTACGTATAACAACGCGATTGTAGATGACGACCCCGCATTTCTGAAAGCCAGCAGCCGTTTCGGCCGTCCGCGAGTGCCGTTTTCGCTCCTTTGCATCGCATATTTGCGGCGCTTCGCGCTCGGCGCGTTCCGAGGTTCGTCCGAATTAACCCGGTTGCGCCCCAATATGACCGAATTAACGAGAGTTCGGTGCCATTAAACAATAAAAATGCTTGGCGGGACCAGAGAACACGTTGTAATTGCCTGATTTTCCGAAATAATTATTGTGGAATTAACGAGCTCTTACTGTATAAATATGGCAAAAACAGTCCATTGCTGTCAGTCAACAAACAAAACTGGAAATTCCATTCTATAAGAAAGGGAACATTAGCGCACACAGGGTCTTGATTTTTAAGTTGGCATTTAGTGTGGCACAAAATATATCAAACAGTTGGACAAAATTTGTTTTAGAGATGTTGAGCAATGTTTACATAAGTACCAAGTTTTCAAGTGAGTTTCGCGCTGCTGGAAATACATCTATGAGAAAGGAAACACAACACATCTCACTTTGCAATGCTTGTTAAAAGTTAATTGTGTGATATAGCCAGCGTACACAACGCAACTGTATAAAAAAAAACCCTGCCTTTACATTGATTGAAGCTATAGAATTCCAGTCTGCTTCGCAATGGGCCTCTGCGCTGGTGCGCCTTTAGCGCACGCGCACCGAAATTTTTCTGACGGCTTTATTAGCGGCGAACAATCAAAACATTTCATGTCACTTCAACCACACCACGCATTTTTGTGTTTGCTACACGACTGGTTGGATTACAGGATTGTAACTTCTTTGTGTGCGTGCTACAACGACGTGCTGTCCAAGACTACAGTATCGCCCGCGGAATCTCCAGATGAGCGATGAGTTATGTTTGCACTCTCAACGCTTCATTCAACCAGACGTGTTCACTTCGAACAAATGTTCTCGGTGATCGGGAGGCCGGAGAAGCAGCGCGACGCCATGTTTTGCTCAGGAATTTTACATCATCTCCTCCCGGCAGTTGCGCGGGGGTGGCTGGTCATAAAACACTTGTCACTTGACGGCTGCTCCGCCCACGACGGTTCAAACGTGGCTCCGGGCTTTCAATGCCTTAGAAAACGAGAGGGTTGGGGGGGTGAGGAGATCGCGGGAGACGACGGCACCTCGGAAGATGCGTACGCGTTTCGGCCCCTTCTGGCCGGCGGCTATTCTTCGTCAGTCAGTGGTGGTTACTTTCCCTCGTTCGGGCTCCAAGCATCGGCGGGCGCCGCGCGCGCGCCCCTCAGTATTCAGTCAAGAGTCATCGGGAAAAAACGAAGTCGGATATCGAGACAGGATGCCGCGATTCTATGGATACGGAGATTCGACGACGATGCCACAGTGAGAAGGCAGCTGTCCTGTTCTTCATCGGACTTGATTGTTTTGACTATTGAAGAGCGATCCGCAGATGAGCGCCGATGTGTCCTGACAAATCGCAAACTTTCCGCCGGATTTTTGTGTACATATCGCGTTCAGTAAGTCGTTTCGTTCCTTAGTCGCATGTTACTTTCCGTGTTTTTCGTACGTGAAATATGTGCTGCGTTTATTAACGTATACATTACCGCGTACTTTCTCTAAAATTGTTACTTTGTGAATACCCATGTGGTGGGCTTTGCTGTGCGCGTCGAAGCAAGTTAGTTAAGTCCTCGCCCTTAGCGATGTTTCAGCATTTGCGTTTGTTGTTTTGTTCTTTTATCGCGTTGTCGTGCGCCAGCTAAATATCCGTTTTTGATTTGCCCTTCGCCGCTCGTTTCGCGCAAAGAAATGATGGATCTGTAACACACAAATTTTCATTAGTTTTGAAGTTGTTGCAGTCTTTCAAGCTCTTGCCGCAGTTACCTTTTAATTAACAAATAGGCTATGAACATTCCGGTAGTTCAAGATGGTTATAGATTTCATCTGTGTCGAATGTCTATTCGCATGTAGATGGTCATTTATTTCATTTTGCATTACGCTTCGCTTTTCACTCATTTCCTTTTGAACCTTCGGTGAACTGACAACTTAAATAAGCGCTAACAGGGAGGCTGTGTGTGTTTGTGAGTGGTCCCGTTTCCGCGATTTCTAATATAGGAGCGTTATTCAAGGTAATTAGTGTAGGTTCTGTGCAAGCGGTCAGCAGAACAAAGCGTGAAATGCGAAATTATTTTCAATACTTGCAGTATCTTTGCCATATGTATACATGCAGAATAAAGTTGTGTGTACTCTCAGCTTTTCTACGCTGATTATCCCTGCTGCTTGCCAAAAAGCAAAAGCGTGGGCAACATGCATTTATTTACGTGCACAAAAATCTACCTCATGTTAAACTACACATTCAGTGAAAAATGTCGTAAAGATGTTGACATAGCCAACAAAAAGGCTGGCAAGAACCAGTGTGAAACGCTGAAAAAGAAAGAACGATGGTGCAGCCAACGATAAAGGCTGGCAAAAAACATTGGAGCTGCCAATGTTTATACAATGTTGGCGATACGTACGACGAACAATGTTGGCTACAGCCATCCTTGCCATTATTGGCGATATGTTGGACGGATAATGTTGGCTCCAGCCATCCTTGCCATTATTGGAAAATCATTGGCATCCAATATTGGACCAATGCACATTTAGGTGTAGCAAACCCCCAAAAGCCAACGCAGGACCAATATTTCTGCCAATGTTTACCAACGTTGTTCCGAGATTGGTCCAATGCCGGCGTGCTGCCTGGGTAGGAAACAGCTTTATTGAAGCGGTCGCTCTTATTTCTGAAAGACAAAAGGGCACGGCCTAGCAGGAAGCCCTACTCGAAGAGAACAAACAATTTCCTAAATTTCGTGCATACAGGGTCGGCATCGTCGCTTTCATGCTTTCGGAAAAGCCATAACTTTCTGTAGACGCTCAGGCTATTGTGTCAGAGGACGCGGAGGCATCAACGGTCAGCAGAAATCTTGGCCACGACCGGTCGGTAGCGAGCGTCTCATGTTTGCGTCTCATGTTCGCAAGCGGGTGAAATGCGCTTGATATTGTGCGTGAAAAGGACAGTTTTTGCAAAGTGAAAAGCACGCTGTTAACCGCATAATAGACATGAACGCGTCTGTTCCCCAGGCGAAGCTTGCCACTGGTAATTTTATCGTCGGAAATCACTCTTATCGCAAAGCGCCAAAAACACCTCCCGCCGTCAGACGCTGACCGGCATGGCGTCACAGTGATTGTATCAGCAATAGGCAACCGAAATACCGACCATGTATGCAACACAATTTATGGAATGAGTCATTTCTTTTACGTACAGTTTCCAAACGCTCTTTTGCTTCCAACATGCTGGTCTCGCTGAAGACTGGCAAGTCGCCGCGGTCAACTTCACGGTGGCGATCGCGATGAGAGACCCACTTGCAGTGGTGGGATTACATGCACACAACGTCCTTCCCCCGGTGATTGTATGCGGACAAGAAGATATTTCACAACGCAGCGCAGTTTTCGTTTCTTTCTATTCGATGAATTCAGACCACCTCACGAACAAGCGCTCATGCTGGCATACAAGCTTCGATGTGCATCTGCTTCAACCGAGCTACGCCATCGTTGTTCACAGGGCAGGAAAACGTGAAATCGATACCAGAAAACGGGAAAAGTAGAAAGAGCAAAAGAGAAAAATACTTCACGGGAGAAGCTTTCCTACTTACAACGCAAATAATCTTGAACATCATTCCCATTTCCTTGCTTTTTATGTTTTCTTTTGTGGTACGTTGTCGGCTAAAGTTCGCAGATTGCATGCGGAAGTATAGTGCTTGCTTCGGCTCGTTTGTGTTGGCCGTGCAGCCACAGAAAGTTGTCGCCAGTCTGGGGTGCGGTGCTTTCAGCAGTCGACTGCGCTGCTGACAAAGAGACGCCAGCCAGCGGAGACGACGCATTGGAGGGGCCCGCATGCTCTGCGTGCATGTGAAACAGCCCGAAACTGGCTTGGCTAGGACTCGAGTTGACATTCGAGCGGCTAGCATCATCATAGCGGGTTCCAAGGAAGGGATATTTCCCGGTAACCGAAAGCAGAGGGTCGCCTAGGCGACCATACATCGTGCTGTCGGCGTCGTCCACATCGAACGAAATCAAGTCTGTCGCCACGGGATCTAGAAGGAAGGAGAGCCATGCCGAAACCAAGTTGGGCGCCAGTTATGTGGAGATTGGTTTGCGATAAGCTTACCCCAATGGCGCATTCACACTTGAAACACGAAGAGAAAGCGAAAACGCTATAGCAGCCGCAAAACCGTGTTCACATTTGTCCTGCCCTTCCTGCATGCTGCCGCCGCCTTCGCCAGTTCGAGACTTCATTCTATTTTGCCCGCTTCTTGAGCATTTAATTTCTTACCGAATTCAAGTGATCCATGCAAAACATGGCAAAGGAATAGCTTCCACCTTTTCAAAACGTTGGTTCGGAAGACACATCGTCAGAAACTACATAAGCGGGCACGCCAGCAGCGGCGGCGGCAGGTTCACCCGGCTGTGCAAAACCGAGATACGTTGGGGCACGCCGACTCGCTGCTGCTTCACCTTCGGCGAATTCCAGTCTTCTCAGCAATGTTAATCCAAACCAGGCTCTCAAGGAACGCGTCCTTGTCGAGGCTGTGAGTTTTGTCGTGCAGCACAGGTAGTTTGCAATTGCGCCGATGCGAGCCACCGCCGAACGCCCTCTCCGCCATGTTGAATTTGTGGCCGGTTGTTGTTTAGATCACGTGGTTTAAGCTAGTGCAGCCAAAGTACGGCTTCCCGTGAAGCGGAAAGGCGATCGGTCTCGAAAAAATCCGTCTAGGATCCATTTTTTCGCGTCGGGATCGCCGTCTGGTTTTCGGCCGCTTAGGCGGAGAAGCGAGTGAATTTCCGGTGAGTTTTGCCGCTTTCGCTCCTTTCGAGGCCAAGTATGAACGCGTCTTAAGAGCGCGACCGGGAAGGGACGCGACGTGCTCCACCGTCACAGCGCACAAAGACGCTACGGCCGGGTTCGTCGACTCTCCGACACGGCACAGAAGAGGCACTCGAGGCAGGTTGTCCACAACCCAAAGATGCAGCACAGTGCGACAACCACGGGATTGTGGGCCGTACAGGGTAACTACTTGCCGGCAGAGCTAAGGCTATCACTCAAAAACGAGCAGACGAGCGCACGGAGGAAAAGCCAGAGCAGCGCGTGGACCTCTCCTGAGAGAATCTGCCGTGGCGACCAAAAAGAAGCCAACTCATGTGGAGAGGGGGCTGTCACTGGCGGCCAGTGAAGACAGGCACAGTGGTGTGTCCTAGCGTGCCGTGGGCGAGCGGCGCCCGGACCTCCGCTTTCGCGCCCCGGACGGGGCGCGAAAGCGGAGGGCGCTCTCGATTCCCACATGTGAAAGGGCAACTCCGCCAACTTTTGACGATGACAAGCCAATAGTAATTGTATTTTCTTCCCCCCTTTTGTTCCTGCGTATGAATTGCTCCGCTAATTGGAAGATAAGCTTGAATGAGGAAAAAATATAAAAAAATTCCCGCCATATGGAAGCTTGCTCGGAGATTTGGGATAGCGTGAATGGGATAGAGTGAAGCAAACGCGTGAACAGCCTATCTCTAAGTGGAAAGAAAACTTGGCTGGGGGTAGATTACTTGTGGACGGGAAATAACTGCGGAGAAAAGAACCAGGAAATAGTGGATTGAGTAAGCACGGGCTTTATGAAATTTGGTAATGGGCCGGAAATAATCTTGCTAGGGCACATGAATGCCGACGTACATGACCTTGAGAGATATACAAACACTAGCGAGAAGTTATTGCTAGATGTCTGCGAGCATCATAGCCTTTCCATATTCTTAACATGGGACCAAATGTGATATCACGTGACAAGTCGAAAACAAACAGTCGAACATTGATTATTGTCTCATGACAGAATGAATTTA
This sequence comes from Rhipicephalus sanguineus, assembly GCF_013339695.2. Lineage (NCBI taxonomy): Eukaryota > Metazoa > Arthropoda > Arachnida > Ixodida > Ixodidae > Rhipicephalus > Rhipicephalus sanguineus. Next base: position 316,587,495 of record NC_051176.1, read on the forward strand.
CGACAAGTCGACACAGCCCTGTGTACAGGCTCGTCCATTGGCGCATTCACACTTGGACTCGAAGGGGGTGAAGGCGGCAAAACTGATCACAAGTCCGCCTAAGCGGCCGGAGAACTACGCGGCGAGCCCGATGTGAAAAATTACGCCATCTCCCAATCAAGGGAACCATGAGGGGATGCGAAGCAGCATTGGGGGCGCACACCAAGTTTCCGTTACGTTCACAGGGCCTTTCCGTTATAGCGTGAGGTTTGTATTTAGTGTTTGTGTTATCATTACGTTGTGTTTGTGCATTGCTTTCCGTTAGCGCCGAGTGTTTCGGCATCGCGTTCGACATCGCGAGCCCTGCGCTGCTGCTCCGCGAAGATCTAGATCTCGGCAGAGGTTGGAGTGCTGCTACAACTGGCGCCGACGTTGACGTTACAACTCATCTGAACGGGAGCGAAGCGAGAATGACGGAAGCCGACCGAGCGCACGCACTTATATACACATGAAATGGGGGAAGGAGAGGAGAGAGTGGGTTACAGGCTGTATTTGGCTGCGGCGCGGGTGCATCACGTAGGAGGAGAGTCTGCGCAGCGGCTGCAGCGCGGGGGAGGAGAGGAGAGAAGGCTACCGAACAACTGCGTAAAGGAGGAAAGTGGGAGAGAGAGTAGGCGCATGCACAGTGGAGCGCGGACTCCACCACCGACACAGCCCCGAGCAAAAGCTGCTTCGCATCTAAATATCCGTCTCGGATCGATCTTTCCGCCAAGCGATAGCGAAACGTCTTTCCACTTCACGGGAAGCCGTACTTTGGCCACACCAGTAAGTAAAAGACGTGATGTAATTATCCTGCCGCAAATTCAAAGCCGATGAGTCGGCAGTGATTCTCATAGTTGCAGTCACTAAGTACCCGTGCTGCACGACAAAACTCACGGCCTTTACAAGGACGTGTTGTTCAAGAGCCTGGTTTGGATGACGATTACCGAGAAGACTGGAATTAGCGCAAGGTGCAGCAGCAGCGAGTAGGCGTGCCCCAACATATATCGCTTTTGCACAGCCGGGCCAATCCGCTGCCGCGTTCGCTTATGTAGTTTCTGCTAGTGTATCTCCTGAAAGAACGTTTTTAAAAGGCGAAAAGTATTCCGTGTTCTGCATGCATAGCTTAAATCCGACACGAAATAAAGGCTCAGAAAACAATGCAATGAATACAAGAAGTGGCGGCGGAAGGGGCAGAACATATGTGAGCGTTGTCGACGCGCACGAACGCGGTTTTCTGGCCGCTCTGGCGTTTTTGCTTTTCCAGTATGTATGTGCCTGTAGGGTGAACACGGCTCAGCGTGCAGCGCTCTGCGGAGCGTCCGTGTACCCAGCGCGGCCGGGAATCGAAACAAAGGGGCGCAGGAATGCGCCGTTCATGCTATACTACAGCAGCAGACGACGCGAAGTATCTCCTCCTACTTGTGTGCCTGCTGGCCTGGCGCTCCGGAAAGCGCGGCCACGCTGAGCCATGTTCACCGTAAGAGTGGGAGAGCCTGCACACGTCGTTCCTCTTCGTTAGCACCTTGTGTTTTCTGGCGCTATTTTACTACACGTATGAACCAACTAGCTCAAAAATACGTCGTGACAAGTTGAGAAAAATGGTTTGGTTGGTGAACATAAGTGTATAACAATAGAAATGGGACATGTAACTGGAAAATGGTGCACAGAATAATAGTTGAGCAGCTCATATTTAAATGACCAACAAATAACAAATATAGCCAAAGGAGTCCAGGAAGAAGTAAGAAAAACACCGGGCAAGAACTAGGAGCATAGTGAGCTGCTGCATGCAATGACCACAGAAATAAGGAACGACAAGTGATCGAGAAACGACGTCAGGTATCACGGGAGTACAGACAGGTAAAAAAGGCCCGCAGGATTCAGTCAAGAAAGGATGGGAACTGTATCCAGAGGAAAATTTACTCTACAGATATTGGTCGAAGCAAGAAGTTCAAGGTTAAAGCGATCCTTAGATGATAAAGCCAAGAAAAATATGGAGGCCGCAGCTGGCGTATTTTGAAATCATACAAGTTCGCCAGGTAGGAAGACCCATCATAACACGAAATATTGTACATCAGGAATCTCAAATTCACCTCAGCTAGCGGGCCACAGTCACGACATTGTCTCCCGCAAGGGCCGGAGAGGTGAAAAGGCGGAAGGTGAAAAGGCGGGGGGGGGGGGGGGGGGGGATGGACAAAATACCAGATAACGTCGCCATTTGAAAGAAAGCATTTCCCACATCTCAAATATGGGACACTCCTGTAGGGAATTTACGTCAGGATTCGAGAAAAATACTGATCTGCAGAATGACTAAAATCTGGACGCCGATTCTGAAATGTAAGGTTTTTGTTCCACGGTCATGCTACAACTCATGGTGACCGCATGAGGTGCCTCATGCGGTCAACCTTGGGCGGAGGTCGCCATCCCGCGGCATGTTGAAGAGTTGTTGAACACCACGGCCGGTCTAGAGGGAAACACAACGCGCCTCCCCTGTAGCCCGGCCGCGATTTTTCTCGGGCGAGCGTAAGTCGGGAGCGCGGTGTTACAGCCAGCAGGCGAAGCAGGCGCGCGTCGCAGAGCTATTTTTGGTATGGATGGATGCTATCCGCGAGGCCGACACTTGGGTTAAGGTCATCGCCTTGTGGTGTGTTAAGGCGCTGGCCACATTGCACTTCTCCTAGTGGAAACGCGCCCATTGAGAGGGATGCATAGCAACGACACGTTGCAGGAGCTAATCGCGGAGGCCACTGTCATGATGCATTACTTCACTTTACCGTTCCAAGAGGGCGACACCACCCCGCCGACCAAGAGCACTGTGAGAGGAAAGTGTTAGATATAAATTAGATATAAAAGGCGCGTTTGTAAAGGCTCCAGTGTTTGTCCCCGTGGCGCAGTGGATAGCGTGCTCGGCATCCCTTGTCACGGACCGAGAGGTCGCGGGTTCGACTCCTGTTGAAGAAACTTTCTTTCTTTGCCATCTGATCGTGTACATTTTTGCGACGTCATATTCGTGACGGAAATACGCCACAGAAGCCTTGAAGGACCCCGGCATAAAACACTGTCGTGTTAAAACAGCAGCCATGGGTGTTCCCCGGTTAGCAATAATATGGAGGAGAACGCAACCGAAGGAGAGCCTAAAGCCTGTTTCACATGCGAGCGACTGAGCGGCGGGGCCCGCGGCGATTGAGCGGCGAGAGGACGCTCGGACGCGGCTTCGTTTCACATGCACCGCTTTTGCGCGGCGCGCGCCTTTGCGATGCGCAGTGATGGTTGTGGAAAGCGCCCGTTACCCGCGGGTTTCCTTTCTCTGAGTTCGCTTGTTTTGGTGCGCTTGGGTTGCGGGTTTCACCAGCCTGCTACTTCGGTGCTCGATTTTCACGCGCCTAAACCTTGAATGACGAAAATGTGCAGTGTATCAGAGTGCAATTAAACAACTTCAGTAGTGACGTTTATTTCTGTTCCAGCTTTCCTTTTTTACCGCGCAAGTCTTCTTGCACGCTGATACACTTGGCCGTGGAAAAGCAAAAGAAAGAATTGGTTTTTGTGGTTTTAAGCTTTCACAGTGCTTTCGGCTGATTTTGCTCTCAAATGCCGCAAGGCGTTGGTGCGCAGTCTGGGCCGGCAACCATTGCAAACCCACAATGTCGTCGTCTGGGGGGCTCGCATTTGTCGTCTTCGGGGTGCGTGATCATTGAAAAAAAAGTAAACAGTAAACTACTCGAACGTGCTAGGCCAGAGTAGTAAAAAAAAAAACTGAAACATGTCCTGCGACCAACAAGTGCGCAGTGCCGTAGGGTCCCCCTGTACGGACCTGTGTTGGTGGCACGATTCGATAAAAATACAAAAGAACAAAATGACACGTGCAAACGATTTGTCTGCTTTGATGGAAGCGCAGTAAAGAACAACAAAAGGAAAAGAACGGCGTTTCTACACTGCCAGCTCGTTACAGCGAATGTCGTCTGCTAGGAAACCGAGTTCCTCCTGGCGCACGCGCCCGCTTCTCAACTCCGCCCCTGCAATCACGTGCTCCCCACGTCACTGCTCTCCCATTGGGTGACCTTGGGCAGACGCTCTGCCGCGAGCGAATTTTTCCAACTCCGGCGATCTCGATCGCCAGCGTTACGAGCGTCCACTGGTCGCCCTTAAAACCTGTTTTTGGGCTCCCGCGACGGCAGCCGCACCGCTCTTGGAGCAAAATCGCTCGCATGTGAAACAGGCTTAAGAATTTCGACTGGAAAGACCCATTCCAAAGCGCACTGCCCCGAGTTTAGCCGTTGCTCCCAACAGTGACAAACTAGGGGCTAACACAAAAGAGAGCACTGTTTACAGGACAGGCGGATAAGTGGGATGACATTAATATACAGAGGCAAGATAACATTCGCTCATATAGACCAGTCACATCGGCACTACACAGCTGGCGATGCAGGCAAGAAAAATTTAAAAAAGAAATATGGGCAGAACTTAATGACATTTTGGGAGTACTCCATAATTGATATGGAATCAGCAGGCGGTTAGTCGATAACCTGTTTGTGCTAACGCGGTGTATGGAAATATCCGAAATAGAAAAACAGACCATTATACGTGGCTTTCCTAGCCATACTGGGGCGCATGATAACGTTAATCGGGAAATGTTATGGAATATATTTAAGACGCTAGTAAAAGCAACGACTTTATACAGCTTTTCAGGATGATGTACTGAGAAAATACATTCTGCGAGGAATGGGAAAGAATAAGAAGCAAAGGGAACGCTGATATTAGCAGAGAGCTGAGGCAGGGCCCGCTATTATTCATGCTGTATATGGTAAGACTGAAAAGGGCGCTAGAAGGTAGCAACATTGGATTTAATCTGTCACAAAAAGGGGACGGCATGATGATAGAGCATCATTCCCAGGTTCATTTTATTCTGCTGATGCTATCATTTGCGGACAGCCGAGATAATATGCAGCGTCTGGCGGACGGGAACTAGGGTGTAGTGTGTATCGGAATGCGGATTGATGGTACTCAGTGATCCCAAAGATGAAATGGCATGAATACAGGGCCAAGAAATCCCGAGGGTAAGCGATAATGCAAGTTTCTCGAAGCATGGGCAAATGAGGGAGATACATAAATGGAAGCAATGTACAACAAAGGGAAAGAGGCACAGAGCGTGATGGGGACACAATAGGTGCTTTGATGTTTGTGGAAAGATGTGGTGGTTCCAGGACTTGCATGCGAGAACTCAGTGGGGTGCATCAAGTCAGAGGTGCAATCAGGACTGTACTGAAACAAATGACTCTGGGATACAAGACGACAAAATAAAGCTTTAAAGGGCGTGATGAGATGGACAAGTCTTTAGGCGAGAGAAGCTGACATTCAGCTCGAAGACACTAATGAATATGGAAGACAGCAGATGGGCAGAGAGAGCTTTCCGGTATTTCTAAAGGAAGAACGTTGACTCACAATGGAGAAAAAGAACTGACCAGCAAGCATACGTCCGGCAGTGTTAGAGATCAGGCAACAAAAAGGATTAAGCAAAAAGAGGCGTGGAAGATTCAGTGGATAGCAGCCATAAAATAAAACCGGGTCTGAGTAACTACCGAAGGGGTAAAGACGAAATAAGGCGAGAAATATATGATAACTCTGAGACTGTTTGAAGCGAGGTCGGGTTATTTTAGAACGCGTAGCTATAAAGCAAGATTCAGTAACAAAGATAAATCGTGTTCCTCACAGATTACAGTTCTTTTGAACTGACCACTGAGCATCCTTCAGACAACAACGTTCGCTTCTTAGACTTGGAACTCTGGTTCTCAAATAGCCATGTATGTTGGGGTTATGCGCCCAGGTCTCAAAAGAGCCTTCTCCCTTTTTCCTCTGCGCAATCGGAGATTGCTAAACGCGGTATTGCAAGAGCTTGCATGACGGCAGCGCCAGGCATGTGACGACCAAGTTGAAGCAAGGTTTCTTTCGCAAGTAGCATGCCTGAAGCTTGCAGGTTTTCCAGCGACGCTTTTGACTAACATTGCCGAAAGCCTCGCAGTAGGCTTTAAAAATAAGCGCTCACTTGCTGTACAATCCTAGACAAACTCGCAGCAAGCTGTTGCGGTTATCCCTTATGTGCACAAGGTAGCGCACAATCTCAAGAAAGTTCTCGGCAGGGCAGGCGTTAGGCTGTTGTTTTCTGTCCAAAATAAGCTTGGCGGCCTGCGCCAGCGAGTCAATCGAGGTGTAGAGAACAAAAGATGTACTAAGAAGCACAGGCGGAAGTTTGTTGAATGTCGTCAAGGTGTTGTGTACAAGACTGCACTTTCTTGCGGGCGTTATTATGTCGGTGAAACGGGGCGGTGAGCTAAGGAACGCACGCGCGAGCATTTGAACAAGGTTCAGTAGAAAACGACAGATAGACAGTTATCTCTTCATTGTAACAATTGCGGTTGCCACCCATCTTTTAAAGATACCACTTTCTAGTCAAAATAACATGACGAACGCACGCGTCTCATTTCAGTAGCTTACCACATCCACAATAGCAGCGAGGCATGTGTAAGCCTCCCCTCGATTTCCCTCCTCCCAAAGGAGAGAGAATTCATGTCCCATTGATCGCCTTACTGCCTCTGCGCAAGCTGAGTCTTCAACTTTCTGTGTTTTCTTTGCGATAGCGGAGAAGTATACTTATGCTGACTGAAGGAATAAAACGCATTTTGTTGTTAGTCCGCGTCGTGGTCTGTGTCCTTTCTTGTCCCGTATTTTTAGCGCTACACTCTAAGAAAATATCGAGTAAATAGGGCGTCTTTTTGTCCCACAACAATAATCGTCATTTATTTTGCCTTCCTTTTCTTGCACTATCGCCGCGCGCCCGGCACTTTCTGGTCACGAACGACATGCGCGCTATCAGCGTGACATAGCATCCTTGGCAGGAAAGTGGCCAGCGCCGAGTTTTCAAGAAAGGAAACGCAAGCAAGCCAGATGACGATTATTGTTGTGGGACAAAAAGACGCTCTTTTTACTCGATCTTTTCTTAGAGTGTATTTTTCACTCGTAGTCATGAACCAACTATCCCAAATGCGTACCCTACTATAAAGAATGTATCTGCTGTGGGAGAGCTACAACAGCTAAGGAACACGCTTTATCACAGCGGAGCATGTTTTATTACAGTTAAGCTGTCTATAGCTAGGCTGAACGTCGGCGATGCTCGCAGAAAGTGCCGCGGGCAAGCTCCACTGGACTGCTCAAAATGAACAAACTGCCATGGCGTGCTTGGACGCCCACGGTGTGTTCAGAAATCTCCCAACGGGCACGTGCGAGAGGATTCAGTGGCGTAACAACGCGTTCGAGAGTGGGAGGGGGCTGCTGGCGTCGCTCACTCTGTCCGCCGTATATATATATATATATATATATATATATATATATATATATATATATATATATATATATATATATATATAATTTGAGGTGATTTTTTTATATTCATAGAGCTGTTCAGATAACTTGCTTTTCAAAACTGTTTGTTTTAAATCAAGGAAGCATCTGCACAAACAGATTATGCAGTCTGGGCCGCCCTATACTGCGACAACACAGCAGTGTTTAATAACATTTTGGAAATGTTACCATGGAGTTTAAAAAGTCCACCAAAATTTAACCTGATCATCTGAACATTCCATCAGGAAACTTCCCAGTCTTAGTTTGGCGTTGTCAATGCGATGAGTATGAAGAACCCGGTATGACTCTAGTACTTTAAATTCTCACTTATTAAAAAAAACATGTGGCTGACAAAGCAAGGTGCTTAGCAGAAGTCTTCAGGATAAGCCGAGTGCAAATTTCTTTACTGTTAGAGCCCTCTAATATAAAGTCTTTCTTAAGAAGAAGACCAAGTTCAGTCGATTAATACTTAGGGAAACCACACTGAGCTGGTTGTGTATGGTTATAAGCTTATAAATGACTACGGACTTATATACTAGGTGTCGTTCCTCACCCTCCTACTTTTCCCAGCTTAGGTGGGGGGTGGACGGAAAAGCGGTGAAGTGGCCCTTTAGTTCTCCCCTCCGGTTTCTCCAAGTAAATAGCCTGCGTAAACTGTGTACGCTCAAATGTTCTTGAAAAATGTGGGCGATTATAACGTTAAACTACCCCGCATTTTTTTCCTTCCGTAGAGGTCGTTAGCTGTTAATGATTGGTCGAAATTTTCTGGGTCATGCTCACAGCACCTGCTCGTAAAACGACGCCACAAATGACGCGCAAGTGATCCACCGCGTAATTACCACGTAAAAAATAATAATGTACTATTTTCAATACGGCGTATTGTTTGTCATGGGTTCTTCGCTGTTCGTCAAAAATTTTCAATGTGCCATAAAATCGCCTCTAATTGTTACGCGACGTCAGAAGTCTGCGAAAACTCGCAGCGTTAAAATTAAGTGTGCACAATAAGCAGCACATTACTGTGCTGAACAATAACTCATGTTTTTCGGAATAGCCAGACAGTGTCTCTTTCTGAACGTAATTTAGGAAGGCTGCCCGCCAATCACATTGGAAGCGGCTGCTTATAGCAGCGGGCGAGATGGATTCATATGTGTATGATAGATCCTTTCAGTTGTAGTATAACGATGCTGAGGTGTTCTTGCGCGTGTACAACTCTCTGTGAACTCATCGTTGCTGACAGAGAGGTAGAGAGAGAAATAAACATTATTAAGAACAGACACAATTCTTTGCACGTAGGCAGCCTTCGAAGTCCAGAAAACCCTGGACTTAGAATGTCCAGTTGCATTAGGAACAGACACAATTCTTTGCAGGTAGGCAGCCTTCTAAGTCCAGAAAACCCTGGACGCTGATCATCTCCCTGGTGAGGTAGATCAAGTAATGGGACAAACTTGACAGCTGGGCTTCTCAATGTGCTCGAGTCCATTGCCTTGTTACAAGCCGTCACGATCATTGCAGGCTACCATATGATAAGCCAAGTGAAGCAGGCTAATTGGAGACTCAAGTGGGAATCTATTTTAGCTGTCCTGGGTAAGCACAACTAAAATACTGGAACTTCTGCACACTCATCAACTCACAGCAGCTTGAATATGGAGCAGTGACGATGCTATTCGTTTTCAAAGAAACTGAATTTCCTGAAAAAGGATAGCGTTTGATCAGGCTATAAAAAAGTTTACTGGTTGCCGCCCATATTTGCGTCGCGGATTACTTAGATTTCAGGCCAGGCAGGACAAAATAAAATCATGACAGATTGCTGTAATGTTATAAAGCCACTGCTGAGCGATACCCTCCTCTGTAATGCTCGAGCGCAAGACGCACAAGCGTGGAATGGGCAGCCCCCACCGCAGGTAGCCTACAGTGCGTGGTCATGACACACGGAGGACATTCGTGATAGCAGAATCTTAGGAAAAATTTTATTACAAAATTACGTTATTGCTGCGTTCAAGTAAAATTTTGCCTGACTTGTTAGTTTCCCAGTCTGCAGCCGACAATAACCAAAGTAGGGGGGCTAGTCCCCCACACATTTCGCAGTGGGGGGCTAGCCGGTAGATACGCCTATGGCCAGAGTAGTTGGGCAATCCCCACTACTCAACACTGGACCAATAAAATAAAGAAGCTGCCTAATTAGCCTGGACCTCCACGGTGTTCGCAGAAACTTCCTAACGGGTACGTGCCACAGATATTGGGCAGGCTTCACTGCTCCACTAAAAATGGACAAGCTGCCTATAACTAGCCTGGACGTCCACGGTATTCCCATAAATATCCCAACGGACATGTTCCAGAGTAGTTTGGCAAGCCCCACTACTCACCACTTGTCCATTAAATATAAAGCTGTTTATGCTAGCCTGGACGTCCACGGTGTTCCCAGAAATCTCCCAACGGGCATGTGCCAGAGTAGTTGGGCAAAACCCACTACTCACCACTGGTCCACTAAAAATGAAGAAGCTGCCTATAACTAGCCTGGACGTCCACGGTGTTCCCAGAAATCTCCCAACGAGCATGTGCCAGAGTAATTGGGCAAAACCCACTACTCACCACTGGTCCACTAAAAATGAAGAAGCTGCCTATAACTAACCTGCACGTCCGCGGTGTTCCCAGAAGTCTCCCGACAGGCGTGTGCCACAGTTGTCGGGCAAGTCTCACTACTCGCCACTGGTCCATTCATTATGAAGAAGCTGCCTATGCTAGCCTGGACATCCGCGGTGTTCCCAGAAATCTCCGAACGAGCATGTGCCAGAGTAATTGGGCACAGCCCACTACTCACCACTGGTCCACTAAAAATGAAGAAGCTGCCTATAACTAACCTGCACGTCCGCGGTGTTCCCAGAAATCTCCCGACGGGCGTGTGCCACAGTTGTCGGGCAAGTCTCACTACTCGCCACTGGTCCATTCATTATGAAGAAGCTGCATATGCTAGCCTGGACATCCGCGGTGTTCCCAGAAATCTCCCAACGAGCATGTGCCAGAGTAATTGGGCACAACCCACTACTCACCACTGGTCCACTAAAAATGAAGAAGCTGCCTATAACTAACCTGCATGTCCGCGGTGTTCCCAGAAATCTCCCAACGGGCATGTGCCAGAGTAGTTTGGCAAGCCCCACTACTCACCACTGGTCCACTAAAAATGAAGAAGCTGCCTATAACTAGCCTGGACGTCCACGGTGTTCCCAGAAATCTCCCAACGAGCATGTGCCAGAGTAATTGGGCAAAACCCACTACTCACCACTGGTCCACTAAAAATGAAGAAGCTGCCTATAACTAACCTGCACGTCCGCGGTGTTCCCAGAAGTCTCCCGACAGGCGTGTGCCACAGTTGTCGGGCAAGTCTCACTACTCGCCACTGGTCCATTCATTATGAAGAAGCTGCCTATGCTAGCCTGGACATCCGCGGTGTTCCCAGAAATCTCCGAACGAGCATGTGCCAGAGTAATTGGGCACAGCCCACTACTCACCACTGGTCCACTAAAAATGAAGAAGCTGCCTATAACTAACCTGCACATCCGCGGTGTTCCCAGAAATCTCCCGACGGGCGTGTGCCACAGTTGTCGGGCAAGTCTCACTACTCGCCACTGGTCCATTCATTATGAAGAAGCTGCATATGCTAGCCTGGACATCCGCGGTGTTCCCAGAAATCTCCCAACGAGCATGTGCCAGAGTAATTGGGCACAGCCCACTACTCACCACTGGTCCACTAAAAATGAAGAAGCTGCCTATAACTAACCTGCACATCCGCGGTGTTCCCAGAAATCTCCCGACGGGCGTGTGCCACAGTTGTCGGGCAAGTCTCACTACTCGCCACTGGTCCATTCATTATGAAGAAGCTGCATATGCTAGCCTGGACATCCGCGGTGTTCCCAGAAATCTCCCAACGAGCATGTGCCAGAGTAATTGGGCACAACCCACTACTCACCACTGGTCCACTAAAAATGAAGAAGCTGCCTATAACTAACCTGCATGTCCGCGGTGTTCCCAGAAATCTCCCAACGGGCATGTGCCAGAGTAGTTGGGCAAAACCCACTACTCACCACAGGTCCACTAAAAATGAAGAAGCTGCCTATAACTAGCCTGGACGTCCACGGTGTTCCCAGAAATCTCCCAACGAGCATGTGCCAGAGTAATTGGGCAAAACCCACTACTCACCACTGGTCCACTAAAAATGAAGAAGCTGCCTATAACTAACCTGCACGTCCGCGGTGTTCCCAGAAGTCTCCCGACAGGCGTGTGCCACAGTTGTCGGGCAAGTCTCACTACTCGCCACTGGTCCATTCATTATGAAGAAGCTGCCTATGCTAGCCTGGACATCCGCGGTGTTCCCAGAAATCTCCGAACGAGCATGTGCCAGAGTAATTGGGCACAGCCCACTACTCACCACTGGTCCACTAAAAATGAAGAAGCTGCCTATAACTAACCTGCACGTCCGCGGTGTTCCCAGAAATCTCCCGACGGGCGTGTGCCACAGTTGTCGGGCAAGTCTCACTACTCGCCACTGGTCCATTCATTATGAAGAAGCTGCATATGCTAGCCTGGACATCCGCGGTGTTCCCAGAAATCTCCCAACGAGCATGTGCCAGAGTAATTGGGCACAACCCACTACTCACCACTGGTCCACTAAAAATGAAGAAGCTGCCTATAACTAACCTGCATGTCCGCGGTGTTCCCAGAAATCTCCCAACGGGCATGTGCCAGAGTAGTTTGGCAAGCCCCACTACTCACCACTGGGCCACTAAATATGAAGAAGCTGCCTATAACTAGCCTGGACGTCCGTGGTGTTCCCAGAAATCTCCCAACGGGCATGTGCCAGAGTAGTTTGGCAAGCCCCAGTATTCACCACTGGTCCACTAAAAATGAAGAAGCTGCCTATAACTAGCTTGGACGTCCACGGCGTTTGCAGAAAATGGGCGGGGCTGCATATTTCGCAAGGCTAGATGCGCCTGCAACCTGCAAACTCCTCCACCCCCTCCTTTGCAAAAAGCTCCTAACGGGTATGTGCCACTGAATTTGGGCAAGCCCCAGTACTGACCAGTGGTCTACTATAAATTGAGAAGCCGTATATAGCTAGCCTGGAAGTCCGCGGTGTTCCCAGAAAAGACACGGCTGTCTGATGCCATCTCGGTTAGCATACACCATGCCAAACAAACGACAAGGCCAGAAAAATCATGCGCTTGACATTCGAAACAAAATTCAAGTGGCCACACTTCAACAATAACACGAACTGCGCGCTTTTTATTTTCTTGCGGCTTTTTCTAATATCCTGGCTTTGCATAAGTAGAAAACAATGTTTTAAATTATGCTCTGTCACCACTTTGCCCGGCTTCAAGAAGTGTGACGCCTCTCCTAAGCTGCCCTTCCTCCACGAACGATGCAAAAGTCACGCAATTAGAGATTACGGCTTGATGACGTCATCATGTGACGTCACAAGACGACGTCGTCATGGTCAAAGGTGTGGCGGTCCCGGAGGTAGCGCCATAGCCAGCTATCTTCGAGACCACCGTGTCAAGCACCACCTTGATCACAACGGATGGAAGGGTTCGGAAAACTTGGTGCTCCACATCTAGAAAAGCACGACAAGGAAGAAAAGAACGCACGAATAGGTGCTACTCTGTCTCTTCGTGTGTGTCGTGGTTCTTATGTGTGTCGATTTAACACACGCTGTAGTGGATGGAATGGTTGGTTGGCTGTGTCGGGTTTCCTGGCGCAAAAACGACCATTGCGCCAAACGCAAGGTGTTGTTTTTCGACGTACATGGAAAGTTATAAGAAAAGGTTCTAAGAATTCTTTCCTGGAGGCCTTAGAGTTGATGTAATACTTCTACAGCGCTTCGGAATCAGATGAGATTTCTTGGCTCTATTTTAGGGCTCTGTGCTATAAAAAAGGCAGGATGAAATGGTGTTTTTTGATCGTATATGTGCTGAAAAAACATGCTTCCGTTCCCGCTCTAGTTTTGTAGAAGAGATCACAAGATGGTTTACTGCCAAGATTTCTCTACAGCTCTTACAAGTCAGTTGCTGTTTTTTACGTAGAATATAAATGTGGGTCAGGTGTGTATGCCCAATTCTTAGTCTGCACAGAACCACCTCTTTAAAACGTTCCTGGCGTCTACAATACTTCCATTCTCCAAACATTGCTTTGATAACATGGAGTTTAATATTTAAATTTTTATCCCGCTTTAATTGCCATTGTTTTGTTGAGTGCTTGTCGGAATGCTATTATGCGGGCGGTAGATGGTATTTCTATGTCTTTGATGGGTATTTTTTATTGCCATATATGCACTCTTATCTGCCCTTTCGTTTCCGCTTATACCGACATGGCTCCAGCAGAATTTTGTAACTTTCCCGGTTTCGTGGATGGAATGGGTTAAGCTGTATATGATAGAGTCGACATCAAGGTATGTGATAATTTAAAATTGAAGCCATTTAATAGGTAGAAATTAGTATAAATAGCAATAAGTATAAAAGCGTGGTGAAAAATTCATGGTTGTGCATGGTTTAAGTGAAGAGTTATATTTTGAGGCCTTACATGTGTCATCAAACATGATAAGCGACCGTCGGCAGGAAGGAAGGAAAGAGGCCCTCGCTATCCGAGCTGCATATGCGTTTTCGAAAGGGTCACGCCTTCGGCTCATGCATCGTCTGCACCCACATGACCGGGTTGTAGGGCGGCCGGATAGAATGGCGAATCTGCATTTTTATGCAGTCATTGCAATTCGTGGATGACGTAACGTTTTAGAGGCCTGCAGTGTGCGTTGTTCTTGATGGTCGCGTGTTTAATTGATTCTGCATGCTGTCTTAAGCGTCCGTTTCGGAAGCGCGTGACAGCTCCTCTGAAAAGGGTTGGAGCCGCAGCTTGGCTGTTCTCCCTTGGCATTTTGCCGTGGTCAGCGCTGCAAGGCTGTAATTCAAAAGCGGAGAACGAGAACATTGCCGTCACTGTATGCTCGCCTTGCTCTTGGCGCCCAAGCGAGCCCCAACCCGGCTTCAAGAAGTGTGACGCCTCTCCTAAGCTGCCCTTCCTCCACGAACGATGCAAAAGTCACGCAATTAGAGATTACGGCTTGATGACGTCATCATGTGACGTCACAAGACGACGTCGTCATGGTCAAAGGTGTGCCGGTCCCGGAGGTAGCGCCATAGCCAGTGATGTGCAGAAAACGGCACCTAACGTGCTTTCTGTACGTTAGGTGCCGAAAGCTTTCGGGGAACGAGGACATCGAGTGAGAAGAAGGTTAATCACAAGTGCCACTCTGAGACCTTCCGTTAGGGTCGCTTTAGTTTTGCTTTTTTTGGGATTTGCCTAACCTTGCAATGCTACCCCTTTTTCTTTTTGGCGGCCATGGATGCTGAATCTTGTTTTCTCTTGAGTGTTCTGCAATTGTTGCTACGTAGCTTGCGCTATGTTATAAGCACATTTGTTCCATTATACGTAGCTAGGACTTCTTGAGGGTCAATGGATGATAATGCTGATGAATAGCGTGCGTTAGCGGGACCCCTAATGTAAAGAAAAAAAAAGTAAAATTGAGAAATAACAAATTATGTTTCCACAGGATTCAAACACACGGTCTCTATCACAGGATCCATTGCAGTGATTGCCACGGAGGCATTTTTTTCTTTATTGAAAGTGTGTCTGGACAGGGTAAATAGAACACGCTGAACATTTTTCCGCGCGTAGGTTGAGGCACTTGTCGCGTATTCATTTCGCATGTGCCTCACCACCTCGATTTAGTTCCAGCAATTCGCACATCTAGTCAACATTTGCCTTACACACCACTGCATGTTACATCACCAAAGAAGATTGTAACGCTTGTCCTAGACGCGTTTACACGAATGTAGGTACTGGAGTATCACTCTGTTTTTCTTCACATGACCACGGAAGTAGGGAGTTGAAGCTGCTCTGCAGCGTTCTCTGCAGGGGAAAAGCCTTACACAAGTGTTTTTTAGGTGCACCATAATTTTAAAATGAGGTCACCCTGATGATATTTTGCCTGCAAATTAGCAGCCTCTAGTTACACAATAAATTTGTGCGTAATTATTCAAATTTCTGTAATTATTTCCAATTCATTTTTAGGTGGCCGAAAAAATTCTAGAAACGATCCAGCGCAGCCAAGTTTTCATTGAAGCCAGGCGAATAAATAGATCTAGTGCATTGAAAGAAGCGATACTGACGCCTCTTTACCCGTCAGTGTTAATTTAAAAGATCCGAGATGATTTACTTTTTTTGACCCGGCAAACTCGAATTTTGCAGGGTTTCCGATTTTTTCATTATTGCCGCAAAAATTAAATATTGGTTTTACGACGGGGTAACAAAACCATCAGGCGTGTTGTAGTAGACTCCGGATAAATTATGAGGTTTCAGCTCCGCCGAAATGTGGCTTTAGCAGCGACACAATTAAACCATTCAGCTGCTACAGCGGTCGTGAAAAATAATTTGGCAGAATGAATTCAGATCAAGTAACGAGAATGTCCAATTTTTTAGCCATTTTCAATTATGATTGTTATGTTTCTTGTCAATTTCATTTATTTGTTAAATATTAGGTATTTCTTTTCTTGCTGTTTATTTCGGTCAGAAATTATCGGACATCGTCACAGAGTGTGAGTGAAATACATTCTCTTCGAGATAACACCACATAAAACAAAGCTAATACAGATGCCGCAGAGTATGTGCAGAAATAAATAATTAATGAAACTTGCGGTATGGAAACACAACTAAAATATTGCCATTAAGAAATCATTATTTAACCGCCTGTACAAAACACCACGTTTATACTATTTCCGTTAACAAGTTTATGTAAAGTATGTGCGAAAAGCACCATAGTAGCGAAAAATAGGAGCATTGCTTTAGTTGTAATTTTTTTCGTACGCTGAAATAATATAAGATTTTCCGTGCAAGAATTTTGCTGAAAAAATAAAAAAAAAACATATGTACTTTCGCACAGGTGATTATGGTTGCGTACTTCATATAAGACTCCACGTAGCGCTTCAGGTTCCGTGGGTTGATCTGCTTCTTGAGTTTCTCGGTGTAGTCAGAGATGAGCCGCTCCTTGTTGTCCACCATCTCCAGTTGCTGCGTGCGCAGAAGAAGCACATTACGCGAGCTCTGGGAAACGAAGAAGCCTTACCAGGGCTTACGAGAGACAGCAAAGAAAAATACCAGTACAACATACCCAGTTTGCACGCACATAATTTAGTTTTCACGAGCGTCATTACGACTGCCACAAGAGAGAGCGTTTCTCCGACGAAAATGGGCACAGCAATATGAAGCATTCTCAACGATCGCTGCGTCATGAATGTGGTCCCAAAAGAGTATATATGGAGTAACGTCAGAAATGCTTCTGAAAACGATGGAGCCGGGAATTTGGCAGCGAGAAAGCAAACGTAGGTCACAAAGTAAATTTAAAAAAAGGACCCCTAAAGCTACCGATTTAGTCATATGCTACTTTCGTGTTTACTATAGAAAGCTACATAAAGAAAATTTTGGAGTACGTCTGCGCTCATGGCGGTTATAACAGATATCGCAAATCGTCTCTGCCAGGATATATTTAAGGCAATTTTGCAGATGTCCAAAGCGGAGGCAAGACCTGGATGCTATATCGGACAGCGATTACGAAGCGGAGAACATTATCGAATACCGATTTTTTGTTGAGGTGAAAAGCTCCGAAAGTCAAGTTTTAAGAGTTCCATATGGATTCATCGTTCAGACATAATTTCGCCAAGTTACGCCTCTGATATGATGAAAACTAAAATTTTAGCGGACTGTTCGCCCAATTCTTGGATTGGGAGTCCAAATTTTACCTTCGCTAGCCGACAAAAGAGTCCGTGTTTTCTTTCAAGCAACCACACTTTTGTGCATTGCGGTGCGTTTACTGCGTGCGAAAAAGCGCATTCTAGTCAAAAAATGCCTTCAGCCTAAAATAATAACTGACAGCGCAACCGGTTAAACACGGACAAAAAGAAGAAAATGACACCGCGCTGCAGAAGCAGAATCGCGAGTTGGGCTAGTTGGTGGATGTTCATCGTAAAATTACTTTACGATGAACATCCACCAACTAGCCCAACTCGCGATTGTGCTTCAAAATGCCTTCAGGTTTCGACACCATGCGAAGCTGAGAGCATTCGTTTACTCAACGTAAGTGCACACTATCGTTGCTTTCGTCGTGTCCGCACAAGTATCTTTGTACGACTTGACACAAAATAACAAATGCGCAGAAGCCATCGTTGGCGACTGTAATGAAGGAACAACCGCATGCTTTTAGACAGGCTTTACTAACGGAATGCTGCGCGTATATTTGATGCAGCGAGGATATTTGTGTCGCGTTTGTGAGTTGCAGTTGAAACATTCGATAAGGTTAGTTCAATTCAAATACACTATGCATTTGCTCCTCTGAAATGCGAACCACGAACATTCATGCCATAATGAGGTGCCGGGCTTTACAGACCAGCTGTAGTGTTGCGGTCGCACTTACGGGCCCGTGAAATCAAATTGTATGGGGCAAAAAATGTGCGACTAACCACTGCAATTTCAACTTCGGGTAAAATCACTAGGTGCCAAACATTAAGAACGCCGCAGCGAGCGGCGTTCGCCACAAGGGTAATCACGCGGATAATTAACATTACAAAGCAGTTTGCCAAGAGAAATGAAGGAGGCCGCCGCGGGTGTTTGCTGATCATGTTTCTGATACCGACACAGCCTCATATGACATCACCATCGAACCAAATGAAGAACACTCCTCGCTTGCCGGTTTGCCATGTGACCACCGCTACGATTACGACAGTCTGTCATGCGTGCAGTTTATCGTTGAAAGGCGCGACAGTTACGTCGACTGACTAATTGTGCCAGTGCCAGCATGATGAATTATGCAACATGCTGTCACAAATACACAAGCAGTACACGTCGCACAACAGCACACAACATCACACGAGAGTCAAGATGCAACGGAAAGACATCTTCATGCGACAAGGATCTACTGGCTAAGAAAATACCGGCTTATAACGATTCCGCCCAAGTCGAGAAAAACATCGTATGCATGAAGCATGACATGATGCTGTCCACTTTAGTGAAAAAATCAAACACATGTTAGCTGTGTGAAGCACACGGCGAAGCCTCTGCACAAACAGGCAGGCATGCACTTGGTGCTGTCTCATTCCCGTGCTACAAGGCCAAGTGGAGTACTTCTATCGTGCCGCAGTGGGCAGTACTTTTCGGCCGCCTGCTCAGTACCTCGCCAGCAAGGACCCTAGCTTAGGTTGGTAGGAGTTTCTAAGCAGCCGCCTAAGCAACATGACACAGTGGTCCCTGTCAGCTTAGCGACTAGTCCGCACAGTGTCCTGGATATGCGGTTGAAACGAAAAACCACTTTCTTAACGTAAAAAAAAGACAAGGCGACCTCGTATAGTGGGAACGTTGCAACAACCATATTAGATTAAGACGGCTCACAAAAGGGATAGTTTGTTGAAAACCGCAGTCATCATCTACATTAAAGCTCATGCTACTCACTGAAATAAATTTCAGCGGAATTGTCCCTGATTTTCACCTCGCAAGCCCATTTCACGAGCCACGTGGGCCTTTCTGTTTATTACGGCAGTTAGTTGGTCTTGCTCCTCTAATATGTGTTGCTCAGCCTGTAGCACGGCGGCATCCAGTGGCGACTCCAACAACGAGAGGGCGCGTCGCACGATATAGCGGGTGATGCGGGGCCGCAGGTGTTTATTAATATTTTCTGTCCTGCGTAGAGCAGTGGTACATACATACTGAAACGTTGCTTCTCTGCGAATAAGACTGACTTAGGCGAGTTTGACGGCACTGAGAGGCTAGAGTTCGCAGCGGGTGGCAAAGAGCAGGGTAAACGAGATTTACCTCCTGCAGATCCAGTTGCACAGGGCCACAAGATGGTTAAAAAAAGAGGAGCACAAAAAGCGAAAAGGGAGAAAACAAAAAGCAGACAACAGTTAGACACTCGGCAGCAGGGGCGAGAAAGTCACACAAGAAATTCACAACACAGCACAGCACACACTAGCACCTGCTTTTTTTCGCTCACTTGGTGCCTCACACAGCGCGTGCCAATAAATGGTCATTTCTTGGCAGGCAAATAGGCCAATGTGTACGGAACGAGCACAGAGTGCGAACACAGGTGTAAGTTCCAATTCCGGTGCATTATTTGCTTTGTATCCCATGACAACATCGATGGTGACAGTAAAGGCCACATGTAGCGCTACCCCTCCAGCAGTTATTTTTTAAAGGCAAGCTATCGCGTCGAGCAGTACGCCTTCCACCTTGATATCAACACATGGGCAGTGTCCCCTGGGAATAGGATAGGTCTGCGCATGGCGCTGTTCCATTTGGCCAATTTGTGACGAAACAAATAACTTTTTGTTCGTGGGCTGTAGAATGTTAAAATGTACGCCCAAAGAAGCACGCGCTTGTCGGTATGTAACTTTTAACAGGGTGCCGTTCATCAAACCTCTCAGCTGCGAACGCGAGCCTAAGAGTATGATTCTTTATGCTAATTACGCATGAGGATATTCATAACTGGTCGCTTTATTAATGCCGGGGAATACACCTGCGTTCATGATTGCTGCGTGCCGTCAACTGCCGCTGCTCTTCTAAACGCCCTATTAAGAATGCAGAAACGGAGTATTCATATTGTCCCTAATCTTTCGATGTGCGAATACACTTCTGAGTACTTTCAGCAGGACCGTGTGTTGAAAATCACAAGTCTGTATAAACAAAAGTTATCTTAAAAGCCATTTTGAGAATTTTAAAGTAACCACAAGAACTTTTTTCCATGTACACCTATGTCGAACCAATTACACACTAGAGCGACGTACAACCATTTTTTTGTGGTGCCTGTTTTATTTAGCGTAACGGAAAGCTTACCGGTAAGAGCGTCTTACCAGGGATTGGTACGCGCAAAACACTGTGAAACCAAGTATAATCAGAAGTTTTCGATGTGCGGCGACACAACACGTGCTGCAAACGGTGGGACATGAGCGGTACAGCGGTTCGTGTTAGTGCGCTGCGCCTAGCCGCGCGTGGGTACACTGCGCGCATGCGCCGCGGCTCGACATGTCCCATTAGTTCTTACGAAGGCAGCGGCGCTTCTCAGCGTCAACTCCTTGTTCGGACCGAATCCGGATTTGTGGTGAACGCGGATTACTATTGGGCGGATAATCCGCCTGCAGGCGCATCCACACCACGGGCAGGATCGTAGTGAATGAGAGCACCAGACAGCCGGATTACTCTCGACAGCAGCTTCTGCACTGGCTGCCAGCACACCGGTTTGAGAGTATCCAAAAGCATGGAGGCCCACATGAAACGGCGCTCGCTTTCTCGAGCATCGAGCACTGACGAGAACTGTAATTTATTTAGGTGTAAACGGCGTTGTTGGCGGAATGGCTGAATGGGAAGAAAAACCTGCTGTAGGCTGCTGTCGCGCGGCGCCGCGTGCAGCTTCTGCTTCTCGCGGACAACAGGCACCGATCGTGCACTTTGCACTGCAGCGTTTCCATCGGTTTGTTCGCATTTTAACCTCAAGTGCAGCGTTGAAACTGAGATTCTGAGAGAACCGCTCTCGGCAACAGCGGCGCTTGCCCTGCCACAGAATCCGGCACGTGCAACGATTAAAGCGACAACTTACCCGCTATTCTCCAACCAGCCAATCAGCGCGCATTGAAATTGATAGATGTCTCAGCGGCGACGGTCTTAGAATACGGCCCCAGAAATAAACTCCACTATGCGACAGCAAGCGATCAACTGATGTCGACAGCGAAGACAGCCGTACGGCTCAAGCCACGGCGGAATTATGAGAGAGACGGGCTAACTGCGCTATGCAGCGAGCGTGACACACACGCTCGCTGCAGTTGCTGTCTCTCGAAGATAGATGACGGTGGTTGTGGCGGGCCTGTTTTGCGCGTTGAGCAAATACTTGGAACGCATAGTCACATTGCACGCGCGTGTGCGAGAATGCGCTGCGCTCTGCAGTGCACGATGGGGAGAAAATGTTTCGTACAAGACGGGCAAGAAGAAGTTATCGTTGTCTAGTGTACCAAAAGACGCCGAAGGCGGGCAATCCAGAGGAAGGATCGAATTCTTCAGTCGAGCGATTTTTCGAGCCGGGACTCGCGTGCAAAGAACGTGCCGTGACGGACGACATCGTCAAAGGAGGACGCTGTGCCGAAAAAGTTCTCTGACTGCCCGGCATACCTGTCCAAAACTTGGAAGATGACATTTCCTCTCCCGTCGAAGCGCGATCATCGACGTTCATGCGCGTCAACGACCGTTAATGTGCGCGGGAACTCCGCGTACGCTGCTGATGTCTGCGGGTGAGGCGAAGAACAAGGCTGCGCCGGGTGGTCTGTTGGAACGTGTCCCGTGCTTTTGCCCTTGCTTGATGACCTTCCGTTATCTTTCATTCCCTAAAAACAGGTCGTGTGCATGTTAGAACTCGGTGATGTGAAAAGCGTTCTTTTTTTTCGGAGCTGAAACCAATGAAAAAACTTTTCCAGCGACATGTAATCGTAAGCCGTATGTCTATTCAATCCTTTCAGCGCTTCTATAATCGTGCAAATCGACGAGAACATGAAAGTACACACGGTTTTTAAGGGAAACGGAGCAACTCAACTATGCACGCCACAGCTGTCGATTCTTGAAGATGTAAAATGGAAATTAAGGTTTCTGCCGGAGGTGTCCTGGAGTGCCCCCAAGTTAATCCGTTGAGATGAGTCATCACAATGACATTAGGAAGCGTGATTTTGTCAAAGGTGCCTTAGCCTGTCTGCCCCTTTGGGTTCGTGTCAGTGCATCGCAGGCTCTTGCAAAATCAATGTCGGTATCGCAGCCTGCAGACGTTGAAATACATGAGCAATTACGGAATCGATAGGCTAGGCGTGTACAATACAGAAATTCAATTCCGTCATTCACCGCAAAAACTGAAGCAAAAGTAAAAAAAAAAAAAAAGATTCGACTCTTATCGCTCAGAAGAAACGCCGGCACACTAAAAGCGCCTCGTGCATCCCACTGGTGGCGCATGCGCGCAGCACGTTATACAAATATGTCGGTTCACAGGCATTGTTGTGCGACCAGAGGGTTCGCATAGGTGTTTGGGCGCTTCACATTTCGCAGTCACCGCACTACTAACCGCAGACTGGAGAAGCCGCTCGGCTCCTGCATTTTTGTGACGTCCATATATACGCGCCTACATTCGTTTCAACGTCTCTCACAGCATTTCACAGCACGAGCCGGAGCTTGAAAAAGGGTAAGATACGCAAACAGGAGCTCTGGAACCCTTTTATCACTCATAATGGTGCAGCTGCACTTTCATTTTACACACACTTGGCATGCCGGCGAGACCCCGATGCACGGCCCGCAACGTATCGCGCCATCTGCTGCCGACAGTGCGCAAACACAGCGAGTCGACTATCGCGTTTGGTGGCCAGTTCATACGCCTCTCTTATTTTTCCACCGTGGCTCGAGCAGAAGACAAGTGTACTGGTTGCCAGACACTCCGGCTTTGTCCGCTAAAGATGCACCGTTCCGCCGCCAGAATCCCGATGTGAAAAAAAGGTTGGTACTATCCGTCCGCGAGCCACGCGGACGAGGAGGATCGCTGATGTGAGATCACGTGACGCGCCGTCCGCCTCTCCGGCTTCGGTCCGTCATCTGAATGGACCATAAGCAGCACAGAATAGAGCGGCAAGGATAATAGCATACACACCGTGAGCCCTAATTTGATGCGTATAAAAGCCTCAGACTACGTATAGCAAACGGAACAACGCCATACTGTAGCATGAAGGCTTTCCCGGTAGGCTGGGCGACATATCAAATTTTGTGATCTTTTAAACGCAATTTAAAATTATACTCTTACTCAATCGCGAACAGGACGCTTGAATCAGTTGTAATAATTCACGCCGTTTTCATTTCCACCAGGATCCAATCACACGTTCTGGCCAGCTGTCCTTTAAGATATCAACTTTGTTAACGGAAATCAGTTGTTACAATGGCGAATTTCTAATCGCCTTAATGATGAGCATGCGTTATTCCATATTACGCAACATTCTTTAACTCTTTCAACATATAGAAAAAAGTTGTTGGTCGAGTGCTACAGGGTGTGTCCAGATTAGAACGCAGGTGCATGTTCGGCGACGCCCTTTAATTTCGCAGATATAAATGTATTTTGCTGTCCCTAGGACAACAACACCAATGGAGTACATCAGACATTTTTTTCAGCAAATGAGCCTTTACACACATTACGGGTATGGATGTCGAAAGTCACATATTTCTTTCATTATTATTATGTTCGTCATTTTATTATCGTTCCTATGTGAATCGGTGTGCGTGCTCCTTCCTCTGTGTAGAGGTGATGTAACCTTGCAAGCCTTTGGCGTTGGCTTAACATCGGTTGTTGTTATCTATGTGTATGTGTGTGTCTATATGTATATGTAAATATGTAAGCGCGTGTTCATATATATATATATATATATATATATATATATATATGTGTGTGTGTGTGTGTGTGTATATAAAGGCTCATTTGTTGAAAGAAATGTCTGATGTACTCCCGCATTTCGCCTATCCTGCATCTGTTCTCAATATTGTGCACCGGCGAGCCGCAACCTTGACTTTGCGGGCGGTCTTTGATGATTGCCGCCAGCGCCTGCAAGGCCAATGAGGTAAGCCGTCGACTTCAATAGCCACGCCGAACCCCATCCCCTCAGGCGCACGGGTGGGCACGCCCATAACTTTCGACGCGCTTCTACAAGATAACACGCTGACCAAAGACACGCGCTGTGCGTTTACATCCGGCATCCGTGACCATATTCCCCTTTCATCCCGAAGTGTATCTCGCCTTTTAGCGCGGTAATCGCGTTCTTGCCTTTGTCACTTGTTCGTTTTTTCGTTTTTTTTTCTCTTTTTTATTTCTTTTCCCGAACCGCCCACGTAGCCCTTTTTCTTTCGCCCTCTCTATTTGCTATTTATTTCTTGTTTCTTTGTGTGTTCTGACCCCGTATCTTGTCAAGTTTTAACAAATTGCGACACTGTGTGTGTCAGTGTGTCTGTCTCTCCCTGTGTCTCTGCTCTCTCTTTTTGTTCTTTTGTTTTGCTGTTGTTGTTCTGGCCCCTCCCATTGTCCCCTTCGAACGAATGGCGACGGTGTGTGCATCTGTGTCTGTATTGCGTGAATCTGCAATTAAACCCCAACGTAACGTCATAATGTCATCTTTGATAAAGGCCGGACCCCGCCCGAAAGCTCGGAATAAATGTTACGTTTTTCACTGTGACTTTCTCTTATATATGTTAACACTGATAGCCAGGAACATTCTTGTTAAACTATATATATATATATATATATATATATATATATATATATATATATATATATATAAACCTCTCAGAAACACAATTCACAAGAAATATTTTGCGCAGCGTACGACCGGGGATTCGAACCTGCGACATCTAGCTCCGCGGAGCGCGGCGTTAGGCGACTCCACCACGGAGCATACGTCCTTCAGCATACTAAGGGCGATCTATTTATATACACCATTTACCGCAGGCGGTACGCAGAGCTCGGAGGCGCTTCAGCGTGTTCTCTTTTTTTATCACCGGCGAAATGGCGCGAAGAGAGCACTTTAATGGCTCATTCACACTGGGGAATCCGCCCGCCACAGCGACCGGAATTCGCGCGCCGCCGAAATTCCACATTGTTCACACCACTTAGCAAACGCACCGCCGAAACTAGGGCGTCTAGTTGTCATCGTCCCTTCGCGCGAAGGAACGCTGGCATCGACGCGCTCGGCGTTGTGTACGCGTTTCGTTATGGCGAAGCGCATAAACAGGAGCAGGGTCGTCGAACTGCTGGGCCTCCTGCAAAGCAACTTTCTGGCGATGTCGGACGAGGATAAATATGCATTCGCCGAACAAAAGAAACGACGCAAGCAGTTGTGGTTGGTTCGTCCTTATTTGCAAGACGCGAGAAGCTTGGTCGAGCCGAGGTAATGCTACCCCTTTTGCGAGATCGTGATGATGTATTGCAAAGATGCTGGTGAGGCAGGCGCGCGTTGCAGAGCTATTTTTGGTTTGGATTAGCGTGATGATATGAGCGAGGCCGGTCCTTTTACGACGCTACGGCGAAGGTCGCCACCTCACGGTGTGTTGATTCATTGAAAAAATTGAACTTCTATTGAAAACGCGCCGAATGGGACGGACGTGTAACGCGTTGCAGGTGCTAATCGCGGAGGCCACAGTAATGATGAATTACTTTACTTTACCGCTCCCAGAGGGCAACACTACCCCGCCGACAGGGAGAGGGGTAGATATAGAAGGCGCGTTTGTAAAGCCTCTACAGTCTGTGAACCTGGCGCAGAGGATAGCGTGCCGGGCATTTGTAGTTGCGGACCGAGCGGTCGTGGGTTCGATGCCCGTTGACGGAACTTTTCTTCTTTGCCATCTGATCGTGTATATTTTTTCAACGTCATTTCCGTGACGGAAATACGTCACTGATGTCTTGGTGGACCCCGGCATAAAACACTTTCGAGTTAAAAACATTACGTTTCCATGACTCCTCAGCTATAGTAAGCGTACCACGAACACGTCTACGACCGCTACGTATGATATGCTCATAATCGCCCCGTAGCGTGCACTTCGTAGCGACTAAACTGACACCTCTGCTCTGCCGATGTTGTGCATACGTTGTGTCAGACCATCAGCTACCCTTTACACGCCGCGTGCCTGATAAGCACACGATATCATTTTGGAAACGGCAGCGGCGGCGTAAACGCCCCTTCTAATCAAGTGTATTCTGGAATTTTTGTCGTGGATGGTCTTCCTGGATTTGCCATGTAAAGAACATTCACAGGTGGCACAGTACGCTGTGCGAAGGCTCGCTCTGCTGGGAACGACTAACCATACCCTTATTTTCGTGCCTTGACTTCACCAGAACAAACAGCGCTGGAACTGCCATCTATCCAACTGCACTGCGACCACGGATTTATCGGTTTCATCAGGAGAAGGCGTTGTTTTCTCGGTCAGCTCTTGTACCGGCCACACATTGGCAGTGGCAACGGCGGCGTAAACGCCTCTTCTAATCAAGTGTATTCTGGAATTTTTGCAGTGGATGGTCTTCTTGGACTTGCCGTGTAAGGAACTTTCAAAGTTGGCGCAGTACGCTGTGCGAAGGCTCGCTCTTCTGGGAACGGTTAACCATTCCCTTATTTTCGTGCCTTGATTTCACCAGAACAGCGCTGAAACTGTCATCTATCCAACTGCACTGCAACCATGTCAGTTTCATCAGGAGGAGGCGTTTTAGATGCGAAGCATCTCTTGCTCGGGTGTATGTCCCGCGGCGTTGGCCTGGGCGTCCGCACTCACACTACGCATGCGCAACTCTCCTCCTTCCCTCTCTCCAACAGCTGCGCGTTACTCTCTCCACTTTTCTCCCAGCACCTGCTTGCGCTTCTCCTGCATTCTCGCTTCTGCTCTCGCGGCACATGCGCTACTCTCCTCCTCTAGTCTCCTCTCCTTTAAGTGGTAGAGCGCTGCGCGCGTTCAGTCCAGCGCTTGCTTCGGTTGACTCCTCTGAAATGCGGGCTCGACATGCCGAAATTTTCTCCTGCGCAACGCCGCGATGAGGGCCAGTGCATGCGCGTACCCTCCCCCTCTCTCGCCTCTCCTACTCTGCCCCCCTCTCGCGCGCCTGTCGATCGCGTTCCCCGCTCGCCCTGTGAGAATTAACGGCCAGGCTAGAGGGAAGACACGACGCGCGTAGTGTTCCTCTTCGCGTTCCACGACGCGAGGTCGGTAGCATGCCCAACGAACGCCAACGGAATGCGATTGTGCAAGTGCTCCGGCTTCGCATCGCCTCATGATCCCCTTTAGCGGGAGACAATGTAATTTTTTTTCTCGGTAAGCTCTTGGCACGGCCGCACTTTGGCAGCGGCAGCGGCGGCGTAAACACCCCTTCTAATCAAGTGTATTCTGGAATTTTTGCAGTGGATGGTCTCCTTGGACTTACCGTGTGAGGAACCTTCAAAGTTAGCGCAGTACGCTGTACAAAGGCTCGCTCTGCTGGGAACGACTAACCATTCCCTTATTTTCGTGCCTTGACTTCACCAGAACAGCGCTGGAACTGCACTGCAACCATGTCAGTTTCATCAGGAGGAGGCGTTTTTTTCTCGGTCAGCTCTTAGCACGGCCGTACTTTGGTAGCGGCAGCGGCGGCGTAAACACACCTCCTAATCAAGTGTATTCTGGAATTTTTGCAGGTGGGTTGGTTTTTTCACATTATCCTAAGCATAAGAATAGCTATTATCTTAATGCTTGCTCCTCTTGCTGCCAAGAGTGCTGTTGGTCCGTGAAAGTTCTGCTGTGACTATATTGCCATTTTGAAACTGTCCATCACTGAAACTTTGATAGGTAATTGTTTGCGTGTAATTTTTGCACTAGTCATGTCTAAGGATTTGATTAAACTCTTGGAGGAACTGAAACGTGATATAAAACAGGAGTTCCGAGAAATGCGCGAAAGTTTGGAACGAGACATCAGGAAGGATATCTGAGATATCAAGTTTAGTCTTTTCTTCATGAACAGAAGCTTTGAAGACGTCAAGGACTGCGTAAATGATGTGCGAAAGGAAAATGCAGAACTCAAAGCAGTGATAGAAGTGTTACAAGATGCTCTTCGCATTGGGGTCAAGGAACACGACAGCAGACTCGTTCAAACTGACCAGTACTCCAGGAGACTCAATGTAGAGGTGAAGGGCGTGCCGCACTCATCGAATGAAAATGTATTAAAAGTAGCTAAGAAACTTGGATTGGTCATTGGAGTGCCTCTTGTGGACAGCGATAAAGAAGCGTGTCATCGCGTTCGAACTCAGTGTGGAAATCAAGCACCCAATATAATCATACAGTTTGCTCGTCGTGGAAAACGTGACAGCCTCCTTCAAAGGGCCCGGAAACAAAGGGTGACATCGGCTGACCTCGCGTTTGACTCCCGTGTTCCAGTATACGTGAACGAACACCTTTGCCCAACATTAAAAGTCTGTTCGAAATGGCGAATGCCAAACGCAGAGAATGTAACTGGAAACATATTTGGTCGTCAAATGAGAAGATTTTTGCCCAGAAGTTAGACACGTCGGAAATGGTAACCACTGCTAACATTGAAGACTTGTCTAAAATAGTCTAATCGTTATTTCTCTTGTTTGATTTTTGTTCTTTGTTTGTGGTACAATTCAACATGGGCTTTACGGCGACCGAAATTAAAGAAATAGTGATAGCCAACAAACCGCGTTTTTCATTTTTTCATCTTAACATCCGCCTCTTTCAAGCAAAGATGATGAGATTGAAACAATGCTCGACATATTTGGGGTACCATTTGATGTACTATTGTTTACAGAATCCTGGTATACAGAGCAGTCCTCTACCTTTCATCTTCCTGAATACCAGTCATTTTATCGTAGTCGTAGTGAAAAGAAGGGAGGTGGCGTCGGTACACTAGTAAAGCAATCTTTTGAATGCGAAATCGTTCATGAATTTACCACCACAACTCCTGATTATGAGATCCTGAGCTTATGTAGTGGGAATACAGTCTTCTCTGTCTGTACAGACCTCCTTCGGGATAGGCACAGATCTATTTTTCATTTATTGATAGCTTTCTTCACTAAGGTAATGCAAATAACCTAGAGATAATTTTAGGGGGAGATGTCAATTTTAACTTGCTGATTTCCATGAGCATATCAGATGAGTTTGAGACAACCACATCAGCAAATGAATTCATAAGTACTATAACAAGGCCAACGAGAGTCACGCCTACAGGGGATTCCTTGTTGGACATATTTATTACAAACATAAATGGTGACGCAATTTTTGGAGCTGTCATTATCATTGCCATCTCTGACAATTTTGGTATATCCATGCTACTACGTAAAAAATTGCGGGGCATCTAAAATACCAAAAGAACAGCATTTCACCCAATTAATCATGCAAAGACAACTTAAGCAATTCCGCAGCTCCATCGGTCAGCAGACATGTCAAAGTACTTATGAATCAAACAATAGTGCTATAGGACACAACAACTTTATAGATACATTTAAGACTATATATCATACATGCTTTCCATTGAAGAAAGTACGCACACCGCGCAAGGCCTGAAAATTATGGGTGAACCATGACATATTACAAATGATAAGGCACAAGAATCAATCACATGCCCATTTCGTTAAAACAAGGAATCCTGAAGCACTTCAAGAGTTTGCTTTATACCGCAATAAAGTTAACTCGATGCTAAAGACTGCAAAAGACACGTATTATAGTAACATATTCTCGGGGGACTGTCTAAAAAAATCAGACGTGTTTGGAAGGAACTGCGACGGCTCCTGAATCCCAACAATACCTCTAGATCTTTGCATAGTATAGAGCTTGCAGGCGTAGAACTTTCCGGCACAGAAATAGTAAGCGCGTTTAATCGCTTCTTTAGTGAACAAGGCCGAGCAAGCAATGTTAATGTTAGCTCTCTTCTTACTGATACAAGTTTATTGAACTGTAGCACCGTAAATTCGCTGTTTTTACAACCTACAGATTGTGAAGAGGTTTTTTCGTGCATCAACTCTATTAACAATTGAAGATCAATAGATAATACCGGAATTCCAATTACGCCCGTAAAGTACGTGCTCGACTCAATTTGCCCGGTAATAACTTACATTTACAACCTTATTCTGAGTAGTGGTGTATTCCCTAGAGGTATGAAAGAAGCTCGTGTTGTACCAGTATTTAAGGGCGGAAATAATAAACTAATAACTATCGTCCAATCTCGATCTTGCCGGTATTATCAAAAGGTTTCGCAAAAATAGTGTACATTAGAATTTCCTCGTATCTCACTGGCCAAAAAATTGCTAAATGACTTCCAACATGGTTTCATGAAGCACAGGTCTACTGAAACTGCCCTGCTGGCTCATAAAGAAACAATTTTGCAGGCCTTCAGTGCCGGACAGTACGCTGTGGGCATATACATTGACTTCTCAAAGGCATTTGACACGATAAGCTATTCTAGTCTCCTTTACAAGCTCAAACAGTGTGGAATATGTGGAATAGCAAACAAACTGCTGAAATCGTACCTTAGCCAAAGAACGCAATATATTGATGTAAACAATGACAGATCATCCCTACTGTCAATACTTGCAGGACTACTTCAAGGCAGCATTTTAGGG